>NC_063442.1:18991351-19135516 GCF_020379485.1 Brassica napus | reverse complement strand
TTCAGATACACGCTGAATGGAGGAAGAATGCACTGGCTTAGGCAGCAAACCACAGGATCTTAAACATCCTGGAGCGACATCAAGAATGCTTTCTTACGAAACTTCTTCGATGAGGCGCGCGCTGAAGAACTTCGGAACAAAATTTCCACATTCTCGCAGAAGGCTGGAGAGTCCTTCAAAGATGTGGATTAGATTTAGGTTTTTCCAGCGAGACTGTCCACACCACGGATTTAATGAAGTGCAGCTGCTAAGCACTTTCTTCCGAGGTCTCGCCTTACAGTATCAAATGGCTCTTGATACGGCGAGTGAAGGAAACTTCACTACTCGGAATCCGTTGGAAGCTGTGAGACTTATCGAAAACCTTGCTAACAGCAGCAGCACCAAAAACACTGACTCTGAACGGAAGAAGTCTGTAGCCTCTATCGGGAAGGAACAGATGGACGAAGTAAGAGCTAAGTTAGATGTGGTGCACGAACTTCTTAGGAAGCAAGTCTGTTCAGCTGAAGGAGAAGTAGCAGATACAGAAGGAGAAGAAGATGTGAACTACATCGGAGGTACCGGATTCCAAAATTTGGAAACCATGGCGGAAACAGAAACTTCTTTAGAAATGGCCAAAGAAGTAACCAAAGTTCACAATTTCAAAAACCCTTCAATAACAACAAGAGCTACTCGAACTTTTACTATCAAAATCCACCACCCCAAACTCAGGAAAGCAAGATCGAAGAAATGCTTGATCGAGTACTGTTGGGACAACAACAAATCACCGTGGATTTCAACGGTAAGATAGACTCTGCCTACAACAATCTGAACACCAAAATCGAGACCTTAGGGACTCAGGTGAGAAAACTTGAAACCCAAGTAATTCAGACGGGCGAGACTATTAAAAGGCAAGAAGCTTTCGCTAGAGAGGCAGGAGCCGACAAAGGGAAAACACCACGTAAATGCCATCATAGATGATGAATTCTGGCAAGTGGTGAGAAATGAAAACCTTGAGGAAGGAGATTTCGAAATCGAAAGCTCCATGAGTCTCGGCGGATCCCAATGGTGTCGACCGATGTCGATGAACTCGCATCGATCGACAGACCATGATGAAGATCGATGGACGGATTACTCCAGTCATCGATCGACGTCGTCTGCCAATTGACTGAATGCAATGCGGTTCGAATTCTAACTCATGAAGAATTCGCAGCTAAGCATCCTCACCCACCCTCCCCTTTCTATGAAAAAATCGATCGATCGGTTAACTCAACCATCGATCGACAGAGTGAGTCCGACGTCGATCGTCACAACACACCTCCATCGATCGACAGGCACCTCTGACATACCGAGTGCGGTTACCCTCAATCGATAATGATTACATCAATGCACTCAGACCACCACCTAAACCATTAGCAAACCCACCCGAACCAAACCCAACCCTTTAAATAGTTCAACAGAACCTGTTCAAGAAGAACAAGAATCTGAAGGGAGAAGGTTAAGGAAAAAGAAGGAGAAGATTCCTAAAAACCTTAAGAGGGAAGCTAACGATAAGGAGATGGATGGTTTCACTAAACGAGTCCTCAGAATCCCAATCGAAAAACCTTTTGATGAAGCTTACTTCACACACCGGTTGTGGATGTTCTTCAGAGAAACAAAGGTAACTGAGGAGGACATTAGGAGAATGTTTCATCAAGTCAGAGGAAAAGAAACACATGATCACATTGACGAAGAAGAGTGATCCTGGGAAGTTTGCAATACCATGCATAGTCAAGGGTGTTGAATTTCCCCATTCAATGTGTGACACAGGAGCATCGGTTAGTATCCTCCCTAGGATCATGGCAGACCAGCTTGGTTTGACCATCGAACCCTCAACAGAATCATTCACCTTCGTGGATCTTTCAGAGAAACGATCCGGAGGCATCATAAGAGATCTGGAGGTACTGATTGGTAATGCCCTTGTCCTTGTAGATTTTCATGTCTTAGACATCGAGCTTAACTGGAACTCTTCACTTCTGCTTGGAAGATCCTTCCTAGCTACAGTAGGAGCTGTATGTGACATGAACAAAACAAATTGTGTCTAACGCTCATAGACCCAAACATCCACTACGATCCCATCCGACCTAAGAGAAAGGTAATTAATTCTGTGGATTATGGGAAAGAACTGGCTTCATTGGCGCATGCCATTGTGGAGCAGAGTATGAATCGGAGTACGAAACAGAGTACTCGGAATCGATCGACACCCCAACCTTTCCATCGATCGATTCCAATGTGTCAATGGTGACCGATGACCACAACAACACGTCACTCGACGTAATGCACCCACTTGACCATTTCGCTTCACCTAATCATTGTTACCAACATTTTGCCTTCCAACCTCCAACCAGGAGAGGACATGATGATTATTCCATAGGCAGTTGGGCAGACAGTGGTTTCCATGAAAGTTTTGCAGTTGACACTGTAATTACTTCACCTCATGAGGAACATACCGAGGAATACGATGAGGATTACTGGAAAGAACGTGCAATAGAAATGTCTTTGCAGGATGAAAGACTTGAAACACACAAGTTCACCAACACGTTTCCAACATCGTTCGACGCTGTGCACTCCACATCGGTCGATACCCACCCTCGTCCAGCAAAACAACCGCACATCGATCGACACACAAAGGAACATCGATCGATATTCGCGCCGCAGCGAAAATTCAGGAGCAGGAGAATATTCCCTCCCTAACTAGGTTTACAGATACCTATATAAATCGTTTGCACCTCCGAAACCACCTACACACATCAGAGCAAACACACAAGCAAATAAGATGAACACTCTTCCTTCTACATCAACAGAAAAATCCATGAAGAGCAATCATCTAGAACACAAGTTCTGCAGAAATTACTCTGCCATCGATCGATGTAACTGTATCTACATCGATCGATACTACTCTAAACCCTAATCTCTATTTCTAAAATGAATAATTATGCAAAATTGATTACGGTTTTCTAACACCTGATGAATTTGGTATTTTCAGGGATCCAGATGGCAACGCACGTGCAATGGATGGAAGGATTTTACAAGTGTCCAGAGAGGACATAGCATACATCCTTCAAGTAGCCAATGGACCTGACAACCTGTTCTCACAGCAACGTGGCACTCCAGACGTCATTCTAACAGATCCTAACAACCACGCAGGAGTCACCACAACAGAGACCAACCCAGATCTATCACGCCAACCAAAAGGGCAAGCATCGATCGACGGTATAACGGAGACATCGATCGACAGGGTAACACCAACGTCGATCGATATGTGTGATCCACGTCGATCGACAGACGTATGAATGTGGGAGCCGCGCTTTCGACATGTATGGAGCCAGAAAGTTCACTTGGGAACAAAGGGGAATATGGAGTCTACAGAGATGAGCGTGGACACGCACGAAGTGAGCTGGTGAGATACCTGTCACAAAGGACAACATCAGGAAAATACTGGAAAGAGCATCTCTTTTTGAAGAGAGCCACATCTGTCTTCCAGAACATGCCACTTCCTTCACACTCACAAGACTGGCACCAGAACTCTACACCAAAGAAGAAATCGATGAAATGGTGTTTGGTATTTGTGGAGCTCAGGAGAAACTGGGAGAGGAGCTCAAAACACTGGTAGATGAAACACATCAGCCTTTGGATAGAGGCTACAATGAGCTTTTCAGATGTATGGCAGAAATGAGGACAAAAATTGAAGTTTACGTCAGCAACTTGAGAAGGAAGCTACGACCTCAGCATCGATCGACGCACCACGTGCAACATCGATCGACGTCAGTCTTCCTACAGCTCAGATCCTTGCAGAACCGCGATGTTCAACACAACACAGGGATGAATGGGAAGTCTCATACATCGACACGAGGATAAACGACGTTTACTGCCCTCTCAACAACAACGTGGACTGGCTAAGCACTAAAATCGAGCTACTACAGCAAGATCTGGACACCATTCGCAAGAAGGACCAACACCAGCCACATCGATCGACATGTGCACCTTCACATCGCTCGACGCCAAAGTCTCAGCAATGAATGAGAGGCTGAGGACTTACGAGGATATGCATGACCGTTTTATATCACCAGTCATGATAGATTTAAACAAATTGTCTAGTCAATTACTTGATGCCCAAAAGGATATTGAGAACATTACTAATCAAAGTTTTTTGCAGGAAAAATCAGCATCGATCGACAGGCTAGAGGACCCTGGATCGATGGCAAGAAACCTGTGGAGTTACTTCCTTACACAGCAGCAGAGTTGACAAGATCACATCCAAGATCTACACTGCTCTAGACACCATGGAGGAACGACTTGACAAACGCTGCGATGACATCTACTTTCCATTCGACAACAAAATCAGTGGACTAGACAACCACGCAGAATGGCTACAGAAAGAAGTCAAAGCCATTCAGAGGCAACTCGCAGCTCAACATCAGATATCAGCATCGATCGACAGGACAAAAGCAAAATCGATCGACGGCAACTCACCGAGATCGACCAACGAACACATAATCGCATCGATCGACGCCGAGTCTAACCAATCGGCGAGCAGCTGATACACAAGACAGTGGAGTCAATGCAAAAGGAACTGACAGATCTTTCAGCATACGCCTATGACAACATAGGCTGGCACCAGGTCAGCATTGACAACATTCAAGAAAGGCTACAGAACATCTCCAATGTACTTGGAAGATGGATGACAAATGGACAAGAAATGATGAGGCCACAAGAAGTTTCATTGCATCTTGGTCCAGAATGCGCAGAGATGACGTGGATGCTTGCTTTCCAACAAGCAGCTGCTTCTCCACCCAATAGCCAATCACTACCACAGTCAAGCTAAATGACTATAACCAAGCGCTGAGTGGGAGGCAACCCACTATTAGGTATTTTACTTTGGTTTTATTAGCTAGCATTTAATTTCTTTCGTTTTATTTCTTTCAGATTTAGGAGACCCAAGTAGGAGGACTTGAATATCGACCGACGACGAGACGTCGACATCGTTCGACATAGGCAACCACACGACGATCGATGTAACACTTACCCATCGATCGATATCTAATCCGGTCAGATGTATCTTACCTACTTGTTACATTTCGTACATCATACACATTTCATCATAACTCCGGCTGAGTTACACTGGGACAGTGTAATTTAAGTCTGGGGGAGATTTACTGATATAATTTATTTTATTCTTACGTAAAAAGGAATTTCAAATAAATAATGCTTAGCTATCGAAAATAGGGACTATAATCTTATAATGATATCTAACCAATCTTTAGCACCATTTTAGATTTACTGATTGCAGATAGCACTAAAGATGCTAAAGCAGATCAACATATCAACTACACACTTGCCTTGAACCGTATGAAGTAACCAAAGCTGATTTCCAACACTAAACCTGACATAACTTCTTGTCTTGGGGCTAGGTATATATGGGATCGGATTCTTCAGATAGGTCTGGAAGGTAACGCCTGGTTTAGATTATTTATCACATTTTCTCTCTCTAGATTTCGACCCTAGATTAGTTATAGAGTATTAAAAAAATAATAATAATAATAATAATAATAATAAAGAAATAAATAAAATAATAATAATAATAATAAGTAAGATCTATTTTTTAATTAGGATGAGTCTGAACAGGACTTGGTGGCTAAAACCATTAAGGCTTGGTTCATAAAGACTCAAATAAAAGAGTTCGAAACGGGACTTGGAGGCGGCAATCTTCAAGGCTCGCTTTCGCAAAGAACTCTTGGATATAAGTCAAAAAGAAGTGAACAGAACTTGGTGGCAACCACCATTAAGTTTTGATTCATGGAAGTCTGTCCAATCTTGGTCACTGATCCTACAATGGAAGAAGACTTTGACTCAAGAGAGAAATTTAGAGAGAGAGAAACTAGGAACTAACTTTTACCTGCAGCTCCAGATACCTGTCTGAAATCCTTGCATCCTGTGATCGATACTCCCAAGGTAAAGCATTCACTTTATATTTATGCTAAGAAATGAAATCAGTAGAGGGGATGTCAGACGTGAATTGATGAGTTGTTTATGTTAGAAATGGTTGCTAAGCTAGGATATTGCATAGTGTGCTTTTGTGATTAGGACTTTTTAAATGTGGTTGCAAAATTGTTGAGGAAAGATTTCTATGTTTTTAAAATCTTAAGTTCCCAAATATTTCAAACCTCTTTCAGAGAGACTGCCTGTATGTTTTGCTTGAGGACAAGCAAAAGGGTAAGTCTGGGGGAGTTGATATACCTTGGATTTGACCCATTTTTATCCATGGTATATTATTATTTTACTATATATATATCTATGTTTTCTACTCTTCTAGGTATGTTTTCAGGTTCAGGTGCATTTCGGAGTAAAGCTATGACTTTGGAGCATTTTGGAGCATAAAGGACATTTCACCCGAGCTGACCACTTAGAGGTCGACGAGAGGAAGAATAATCGATCGATGCGCATCAGTGCTGACGATCGATATCAGGAAATGCCTCGACAGATGAAGATTAATATCGATCGATGTACACAAGTACCATCGATCGATGTCGAGACACCAGACGCAACATTTTGGATTCAGCAGACTTAAAGACCAAGGCCAAGCCAAATTACCAAAATGCCCTGACGAGTTTTTAACCTAGTAGAATATATACTGCCTAAGTGTTTGACGGCAGAGAGAGATTTTCTTTTCTAGACCTAGTTTTGTTACAAGTTTCATTTGGAGAGAAGATCACTTGTGATTGGAACTCCTTGTTTCATTTTCTTATCATCTATTCTATGAGTTTCTATTTATCTATTGATATGAATTGCTTTGCAATGTTTGAGTAGTTCAACTGTTAGATCCAGGGTTCAGATAGGTTTGTGGGATTAGCCCCAAACTATAGATCTGCCTTGTTGTGATATTCATGATAGATTTGTATTCATTGTTTGTTTTAGCCTAGCTAACTAGAACTTGATCATAGGATTGCATATTCAAGCACCCTTGTTATCCCATCCTGACATCTATCTATCATTTAAGGATTGCTAGAGAGGGCTAACCGCCAATTTAGAATCTTAGTAGAGCATTTCATACTCGCGCATAGGCCTGGCTAGAACCCGTCGATCGATGTCCTCAACTGACAATCGATCGATGTTGGCAAAAGTGTATCGGTCGACGTCTTAATAGACTATCGATCGACACTCTCTTGTGTCTGCATCTAACCGGTGAGACACAAGATCTAGTCTGTTAATCAGTGGTACATGCGACAGCTGATCACTGAGTTAAGCGAATGAGCTCTAATATATCATGCATGCAACAGTTAGGCATCTATAGGAATTATAATCTCCAACACCTGAATAGTGACCCTGCATCTAATATCATTACCAACCTAAGTTACATTTATCATTTACTCGCTAGTTACTATTGCTATTTTATTTAAAACATTACAACCTTAGAATTAATAAACACTAGATTTAATTGTTCCCTAGCTCCTTGTGGATTCGATCCCTAAGTACTACATCTGAACCTCTTTTGATGAGAGTAACACTCCTTAGGGTAATTTGAGTGGTATCAGAGATGAAGGAACGTTGATCGACGGTGATTACAGAACGTGGGCCAAGTATATTTTAAGACCAACTTAAGCCCAGAAAAAACCAAAAATCACCAGAATACCTTGGACGACCTAAAACCCTATTTATGTATTTTCTAAGCCATTATTGACGGCTATGCTTTCTTTACGCTTTAATTTATTATATTCATTGTTCTTAGTTAGGGAGAAGGGTTCTTTACGCTTTAATTTATTCTAGTCATTGTTCTTAGTTAGGAGAGAAGGGAGAAAATCCTTCAGAGTCCTCCTGGAACTCCTTTGGTTTTTATATCTATTGCAGTTTCATCTATTCATCTATGATTTTTAATGACAACTATCATGTTTGAATAGATTCACCTTGTTAGATTTAGGGTTTAGATAGTCACGAGGGATTAGCCCGAAAAATAGAACTGCTAAGTTGTTAGGATATCAATCAATTGAACTGTTCTTTAATATATGTGTTCTAAAGTAGCTAACTAGAATTTTGTCTATAGATAATTGGGCGCAAGCGGAAGCATGGTCCTTTGTCTGATCTAGTTTACATTGTGCTAGGATTGACCTAGTGAACAAGTCAAACTTGTGCGGTAAAGCTTGCTAGATGGAACGTCGATTGACAACTCAGTAGTTGCATCAACCGACAAACTGAAAGGTGTATCGATCGACAATCCATAATTGGTATCGATCAACACTTTCGCAAGACCAACAAGCGACAACTGAGGTCTTAGATCTAGAAAATAGATCATCTAAACAAACAGAAGTTGATAAATTTTTACTTAGTTTGAGTTTTAGAATATCCTACATTAGCATTTATACCATAATAATCATGATTGCTTGAATAGAAACCCTAAGTCTAACGAAACATCCTTCCATCAAACAACTCAGCAATTTACTGAACAACTACTATGTTTACTATGTTCTAGTATTTACTGCTTTATAATCTATTCGCCTAGCTTAACCAATAACTATTTAGATCTAGTGCGTGTCCTAGCTCCTTGTGAATTCGATCCCTAAGGGCTACAACTCTACCTCTTATTTGAAAGAGTACAAATCACTCCTTAGAATAATTTGAATGATATCACAGGTAGATCGAACCTGCTGAAATGTGTTCACATCCCAAGTCTTTTAATATTTTCCATTCAAACGAAAGACAAACTAAATAAATTAGGCCCATGTTTAGTGTCCCATGTCCACCAAACAAGTTTCCTTGCTGTGAGAAATACCAACACCACATTTTAATTTCTTGATTAATTTTTGTTGGTCAGCAAAAAAACATTTATTATACCAATAGTTTACAAAACTACAAAAAGAAATTTTTGGGGGATTTTAATTTTTTTTATTTACCCGGACATAACCAACAATGTTGGAATAGGCTTAATTAAGAGTTCCTATCTGAATCGTATGTATTATAAATAAAACCTCATACGATTGTAACCAGAAAACAAGAAAGAGACTACTATACCTTTGACCTCGCTTACAACTATTGGAGGATTTGAAATGAGATGAGGCTACGAAAGTGACTTTGTTTCATATTGTTTTCTTAAGTTAGACCATATGGAGCGTTGAATGGTGTAGCAGCCCTTATGGCGTCGCTCAGTTTATTCCCCCCGTTGATCAAGTGATAATTTCGTTGATATCACTATACCAAAAAGCAGCAACTAACGGGCAAAGTTGAATTGCTTATTGGACTTATCGCAAGTGCGGTTAGAGATTACCTTCTATTTTTAATTGATTTAAACGTACTAGTGTTTTTTTTGCGCTTCATATACATGCCTAGAGGGATTTGGGTTTTAGCGATTCCACACAATAAGATAACATTTTTTAGTTTTAGTTGAGAATATGTGTGAAATCCATTTAGCATTCTGGGAAGCGTATTATTGGATGAAGATGAATCTATAGATGTTGGAAAAATGTAAGTGGTTGAAGAAGAAAGTACCATGCACACCTACCACTACACTCCAATTTAGTGGGAAATTTAAAGAACAACCCGGAAACCACAAGTATGCATTCATGACTCAACTTTAAGCTCATGGTGTTAAATATATATTCACGATATGAAGATGCCTGGCCCTAATGATTTATATATATTATGCTTAGAAGACCTCTCTTTACCAAAAAAAAGTGAACTATATCGTACTTGTGGATAATTATAATCAGCTGCTTGTATGATAATTGGCTGAAAAATGTAAAGTTCCTTTATAATCCCTTATATATTAATTGAGAAACATTACGACATTGTTTTGTAGCCACGTGTCACCATGAGAATGAAATTCAGAATTCTTAGATAAATGAGTTGGTCCATCTTAACTTATATTATACTTTTTATTAAACTAACTATTAAATTGATAAATAGTGTACAAAAGAATATTCTCGCATTTCCTTAAATAAAAGCTACAGAATTGCCTAATATAGATAACATATATATGACAATTAATGATTATGAATAATAAATATTTGATAATAATTTTTGTATCTTAGCTCCTTTTTGTTAAATTTTATATTATTAACAGATATTAAACAACCACATTAATCATATTAATCACATTAACCATATTAGAGAAATATGATGGTTCACATATTTTTTTATTAAACTACCTATTAAATTGATAAATAGTGTACAAAATAATATTCTCGCACTTTTCTTAAATAAAAAGTACGGAATTGCCTAATATGGTTAACATATATATGATAATTAATGATTGTGAATAATAAATATTTGATAATAATTTTTTGTATCTTAGCTCTTTTTTGTTAAATTTTATATTGTTGAAAGATATTAAACAACCACATTAATCATATAATAAAAAAAAATTCTTATATGTTATATTTTGAATTTTTAAAACGACTATAACTTACTAAACGTTAAATGTCTCACACTAAAATTTTGTGATCAATGGTTTAACTTTTTTGGTAATAACAAGATACAAATGATCATAAATCATATGAATATAAAGTCTCATTTACTAGACATTCATATTATATATTAATATAGTTTAAAATTAAACTATATAACATAGAAAAATACTTAGATATGATAATTTAGAAATTTTGTATTGAAAAAATAGTGAAACCTTAATATTTTAATTTTGAAATTTGCATTAAAAATTGCATATTAAAAATTTTGTGTTTATCACACGAGTATAAATTCTCAATAATAAATATTTATATTAAAATATACTATTTATCTATGTTCATGTCATTGAAATTTAGTTATATGCCATATAAAATAAATAAAATGATTTTTTTTTATTTACTAAAAAGTATCGTAAATAAACAAGGTGTATTGTTTTGATTTATATGTTTACTCTAATTTAATTATATATATAATACGTAAATGAATACAAATATATAATAATAGATAAAAATTATTTTTATATATAACATTCATCCCGCGCAATTGTGCGGGTTTTAAGCTAGTAAGTTAGTATTGCTATTGTATCTATGTAGCCATTAAATACCAGATGGAATAAAATTACTGCAGGAAGAGTTTATGTCAGGTCATATATATGTCAAAAATTACCCTAATCCGATCCCTAATGAGAACCAATGCCCTGAATTCATATTCTGACCAGTTTTTACGTCCGAGTTAGCTTATTATCGCCTCTTGCATATTTATTCTAAGAGCTGGATTTTAGTCCATTATCCCAGGATATGCAAAATTTGCGCTGATGCCATAGCAAGTCAGGTTAGAACCAAAGTCATGTTTTAGTTTTGTTAATTTTTGAAATGTCTTGAATTTTTACTCACCGGTAAAAGGCCACATTCGTTTGGTAGGATAAGGAAAAATATATTTATTAGGATCTAATTGTAGTAAATTTATTCATTCGCACTATCAATATACAAACCATCCTCTATATATTAAAGAAGAAGCATTTTTAAAACTTACCTTAAAAGTTTATTGACAAGGAATATGACGTGGTGACGTGGCTTCACGAGAAACTTTTTATTTAGTAAAACGCTTAGCTATCACACAGAGAACGTTTTTCACCAAAACTGTGCATTTAATGCGTTCACACTAACATTCCTTTAAAAAATATTCAAACCATGTATACTTTTCTCGACGATAAACCTTCAGCTTCAAGTTTGATTATTTGATTTATCAATCTTCTCAATATAATCAAAGCATCAATTAAGATTCCTTATTCCTCTATACGTTTATGTTAAAAACGCTAACCCATCTGATCTATCGCTATTAAGTCGACAGATCCGTAGAGACGACAAAGCGATGAAACTGTAGTATGATGCCAAGTGTTAATGAAAAAAACTCTTTTCTCCATACCTGCTTTCATGCATTTAGCAGAGCACTCACGTTCTTGAGAACCGCCTCTCATTGCTGAAAGAGGACTTTGAAAATCTATTTCTAGATAAATGTGCCGTATTCGGTTTTGTTACAGCTCGATAAGTTGATCTCTGTTTCGAAGAGACTGAATCACTGCAAGTCATTTCGGCTTAGCGTATTAGTCTTCTCGAGCAAGCAATATAAGCATCCGAGTGTCACCACTTTCGCCGCCATGAGAGCTCTGCATTAGACGACCTTGAAGATGAGAAGAAACTTCCAGGAACGAACCACCAGCAAGTCTCACTCACGTGCTGGTCGCATCTAGAACAACATTTACAATTTAGAGAGTCAAATAACCTTCAATTTCTTTTATTATGCAACTATTTTTTTTTGAATTTAAAGGAGCTATACTTTTTTTATTTCACACAGTTATTGTTTTGCTTATAATATGTTATTAATCCACTTTTATTTCGATTTTATGTGTTAAAAATAGCACTAATGAAGATTAATGCCGTAGATGTTGTCAAGGTGAAGAGACTGAAAAGCATATTCTATTTGACAGTATCTATGCTCAACAAGTCTGGAGAGCCTCAGGTATCACAAATTCTATAATAATCAACCCTCTGGCCACTTTTGAAGATCAGATAGAAGCTGTTCTTCGATGCTCCTTATTGTCTCAGCTAAAGCATCTTGCTAATTACCCTTTTTGGATATTGTGGAGGTTGTGGAAGAGTAGAAATATACTGATGTTCCAGCACAAACAAATCAATTGGAGAATTATCTTGCAACATGCTCGGAAAGATGCTAATGAATGGTCAGAACATTGTAGTACACAAAGTGATCACATGGCTCATGGGAATGCGAGAGTACGCTCTACACATCAGAATCAACATTGGCAAATGCCTTATATTGGATGGGTTAAATGCAATGTTTATGGGTCATTTGTGAATAATGAGTTACCGAGTAAGGCAGGATGGATTATACGTGATGAAAATGGAGTTTATCAGGGAGCGTGTCAAGGTAATGGAGGAAAAGTCAGTAACCCTTTGGAAAGCGAATTTCAAGAAATTATTATGGCTATGCAACACTGCTTCGGAAGAGGATATAAGAGAGTGATTATAGAAGGAGATTGTCAGAAGGCGATTGATTTACTTAACAGAAGAGATCTTCACTTTCATGCTTATAACTGGATAAGGGAGGCTTTGTGGTGGAAACAATGATTTGAAGAAATTGAATTTACTTGGATTGGAAGAGAAAGAAACAAAGTTGTAGACAAGCTTGCCAAACAAGATATTCCTTTTAGTAATTTGTTTTGGTTTCATTATTTTTTTTTAACGCTGATTTATTATGATCTTACAATTATGATATAGGAAAGATTACATAGACGATTCGACAACCGACAATACTACCTGCCTTATGAAGATCTACGCCTAACTGCATCACCTGAGCCGTCCTATGAAGATCCACGCCTGGCCATATTTACTTGCACCATGTTGAAGATCTCTTGCAAGTCTTTCCTCTGTAGTCTGCACAATTGTTTAATAAACCTCTCTCTCCGGGACTTGAAACCTGGATTACCTGTAATTTGCAATAAATTGCATAGTCTGGGATTCGAACTCCAGACCTGGGTGTAAAAGCCTTTAAACCTTAACCAATAGGCTACGGTGCTTCCACAGGTTTATAACATTATTATGTTCCAAGATCTATAACATTAGATCTTCACCATGATTTTGTAACTTCTCAAAATAAGTTAATAAAGTAGTCGTTATAAAAAGAACTATTAAAAAGGTATACAAAGGAAGAAAATATAACCATCCCAACCATCTACGATTAATTTGTTTCCCACAAACTCTCACTCGATCCATGAGCTATATCCCTTGCTATGTTCAGTGCGTTATTTTTTTGAAGGTGCAAAAACGTATTTATTAACTTTTTTTGTATTTATTAACTTTGCAATCATCGTTTTTTCAGTTTCCATTTTTTGGCCAAACTTAAATGATATCACCAAAAAATTTCCATTCAGTCACACATCATTCTACTGTTGTTCTATGTCAAACATGCTTAATTTATGAGTTTTTGTGGATAAGTGAACAGAAAAATAAATGCACCTTAGTGACATATGTAACGAAATTACTTTTTAGTCTTTCAGTGTATACCATCGTATATTAGAAATCAGAAATGTTACAATCATCTCTCTCACAAAGCCAACGTCCTTTTTGTATACCAAGACTGCCTCCTGGATTGATACCACTCAAATTATCCTATGAAGTGATTTATACTCTATTAAATAAGAGGTCGAGTTGTAGTATTTATGGATCAAATTCATAAAGAGCTAGGAAACCTAAGAAATCTAATATGATTTTTTAAGCTAGATAGTTATAGAGATTTAAATGTAAATTGCAGT
Source organism: Brassica napus (assembly GCF_020379485.1). Classification (NCBI taxonomy): domain Eukaryota; kingdom Viridiplantae; phylum Streptophyta; class Magnoliopsida; order Brassicales; family Brassicaceae; genus Brassica; species Brassica napus. The sequence continues at coordinate 19,121,277 of NC_063442.1, read as the reverse complement.
TTTATATTGAACAAGTGTTTGTTCAATTGATTGGTTGAGGTTTTGGTGCTTAAAAAGAAAATAGTTAGACTTAGGATTTTTATTCAGGAAACTTGGGATTACAATCCTACAGATGCCTAATGAGTTGCATGCATGATAATGTAAAGCTGAACTACTTGGTCAACAAGTCTATCAGCTTTCGCATGTTTAAACTTATCTATTAACTAGATCTAATGATCTCAACTATCGTATGTCGACCAATTAGAAAGTGTCAATCGACAATAATATAGGGATATCGATCGATACACCTTTCGCTCCATCGATCGATTATTCAATTATGATATCGATCGACGCGCTTCTAGTTAAGCTTTATGCGCATGTTGAATGATAGCTTACTAAGCTCACTAGATCAGCTCTCGTCTTACTCATAGCAAGAAACATAGCTCAGTTAGAATATTTTCAGGATGAGAATGAAGCTCTCGCTTTTATCTATCAATCCTAGGTCAAGTTCCAGGTAGCTAATCTAGAGACATGCATTAATGAACAATCATAATGACAATTACCACAACGCAGCAATCTATAGTTGGGGCTAATCCCTCCTAACCTATTTAAACCCTAAAATATAACAATGGAACTACTCAGACATGGCTAAGCAATTCATAACAGCAGTTAGATAAGAAAATTTCATTAAAATAGTAAATAGATATTAATGGAGTTCCAATCACAAATTATAACTTTGGATCTTCTCTCCAATCTATCAAAATCCTAGAAAACCTTGCTGTGAAAATAATAAAACAAGAAAAGCACACTCTGCCTCTAGCATGGTGGCAAAGCTTATATAATTAGGTTAAAACTCGTTAGGAGTAATCTTGTAGATTGATGAAGACTTGGGCTTCAAGTCAGCTGTGACCAAGCGGACTTTCTGCGCGCTTCGCTGTCGATCGATGTTAAGATATGAACATCGATCGATTATTCCTCTCCAATATCAAGCTCGATGGTCATCTCGGGTGCTTGCTTCAAATATCTCCAAAATACTCCAAAATCATCACTTATCTCCAAATCACTCATGATCTTATAAATATAATAAATAGACTCTATAATATAATAGTTATTAGTAAAAACACCTATAAACCATGGATGAAAATGGGTCAAATCCATGGTCTATCACGGATCAGAAATAGGAAGACACCCCATACTGATATTACTTGTAATGCCCTTGACCTTCAAGTCTTCTACACCCGTTCACTTGGTCCGTTGAACTCATCTCGTGCGACGGTTGGTGAGTTATATTTTTGGAAGCTTGAAAGACTTGTTTAGTAACTCTCCAATTACTACATCATCTTTCTCCATACTTTGTCCACACTCACATAAATGTTAAAAATCAACTACATGATAGGTCATTCATCGTTTCATTACTTTAGTTCAATCATTATTAACTCTAGAATTTTACCGGATAAATGATTTAAATAGATAAGTTACAATAACTAAATTAGTGTTTTTTTTTTGAAATTTCAAAATACATTATTATATATAAAAATGGAATTTTATAAGACATAATATATTTATTAGCTAGCCTATAATACTTCTTAAAAAAGACTCGTTACTCTCCACTTCTTCTTCAAAATTATTTCAGTTTCTTTATTGTGTTAACAGTTATCTTTAAAATGTATTTGTACCTTGTAAACTTTTCTTTATATCAATAGGTTTGAGTTTTGGAAAATAAGTAATCAAATAATTTTCTTTCAAAACCTTTTCACACATGCCATCATATTTAAAAAGTCGATGTGTTATAAATACAGTTACATCTTTCATCGTTTTTTTAAGATGTAAAAATTACTTTGCTAGTGTTACATTTCTTTGATTATACAACATGCAAGACATTAGGGACAAATTCCACATCGGAAATAATATATAAGTAAATGGACCAATCCACTATCACTAATTTGTTTTAGGTTAAAAGTCCATCTAGATTAACATGGTATCAATATTCGATCCAAACAGTCTAACCCGATTCATTATCGATCCAGTCCAAAATCGACCCATCGATCTTTGCCCAAAAATTATGAGATTGAGCCTTAAAGAGCCATTATATAGAATGGGCATACTAGGAACAAAGGTCCCAGATCGAAAGTTCAAATGGACTTTTAAGTAATATATAAGATAGATGTGTCAATCTACTTGTCCCCAATTTGTTTTAAGTTGAAAGTCAATCTAGATTAAAATGGTATCAAAGCCCGATTCAAACAATCAAACCCAATCCATTATCGATTAAGCCCAAAGTCGACCCTTCAATCAAGCTCAAAGTCGACCTATCGATCCTTGCCCAAATATTTTAAAATTGACGCTCAAAGAACCATCATCTTGAGGAAACATATTATGGACAAATGTTTTACTTCGAAAATTAGAAAAAATTCTAACTAATATATAAGATAAATAGACCAATTCATTTATCACCAATTAATTTTAGGCAGGAAGACTATCTATCTAGCATATTACTAGATTTGATAAGTGGCTTCGAATATCACCTCTTGTCTTTTTTCGCTTGATTTATAGTATATTATGGAAATAATATAATGGAAAGAGTTTTTTCGAACCACAAAGCATATGCGTAGGATCTAGATGATATATTTGCCCTCGTTTTTGTTTGTTATTTGGATTGTAACCCGAATAATTGTGAATTATATACTTGGATAATGATTGAATTGCCGTGCTTTCCTTAAAGAGTATTTCGACCATATTCCAAACTTTAGGTTACACGAAATCTCTTTGTATGATAAACAATCAAAGTCTCACTGTTGTTCTAGGTTAAGATACAAGAATAACAAATAGAGCTTTAATGCTTATATGTGGTTATTCAAAGATCTTTGATGATCTTTGAACAATGAATCTTTCTCTCTCTCTCTATTAATTAGTTTCAGATTTTCTTGTGATTCAAGTTATGAAATTGTTATTTTTCCATTGCCTACAACTCTTTATATAGAGTATTAAAGGTTGCAATGGTTAACATCAACAGTTGCAATGGTTAGCATCAACAGTTACAATGGACAACACCAACAGTTGTAATGGTCCAAGAGTTGCAACTATTAACTCCAACAATTGCAATGGTTAACCAAAAGTCATAATAGTTCTTTACCAAAGGTTTTAATCATCAACGGTTGCAATGGTTTATCACCATAAGTTGCATCTGTTCATCACTAGTAGTTATAATCACAAACAGTTGCATTTGTTCATCTAAACAATTACAAGGCTTCACTATAATAGTTGCAAAGATTCACGTAAATATCCAACAATCCTCCCCCATTTAAGTGTAATCATAGATTCACTAAATAATTAACACATATCAAACTCATGCATAAATAAAAATGTTACTAAGAATTGATTTTTCATCTTATTGTATTGCACATTCCAAATGCTCGAGAGGATTGAATCCCTCAACCCATTTTGAGCACATGAAGATAATACACACGTATTTCCATACTACTCTAAGTGTTTGTATCTGATACTATTATAAACCATGTGTCCCTATCCATTCATGAGCTCATACAAAGCCAAGTCTCAGCTTATTGAAGCGGCATCACTGCACACTCATATAGGTGTGACTAAAATAATATAATATTATTAATATAAATTATGCATACAAATTATAAATTAATTTAAAATAAATAGCAATCAATTATTATAATATTACTTTATAAATATTTATATCCGTGCATGAGCACCGGAAAATCAGTTAGTCCTAACTAAATGACACCTAAGCATGGTCTCTTTTTAATTAGTACAACTTAGAGTTACAACTTTTAAATGATCCTCAATTAATATATAGGAGATATTTATATCAACGACCATAACTTTCTCTTTAAAAGAATACTACCACAACTCTACGGAGAAATATAATTTAAGTTTAAATATTTATACAAGATGTATCAATTAGTGACAGTTTGTCATGTGAGAATGCTGTTAAATGGTGAGGTTCTGGGTTCGAGACTCATCGACAACCCGCCCCGTGGGCCCCAGGCTCGCAGCACACCGACTCCAACCCCTCCATTATGTGTTCTCTCTGACTCTATAATTAGGTTGTTGGTGAGTCTCGAACCCATGACCTCACCCTTTAACATCATTCCCACGTGACAAACCGTTACCAAATGATCACTCAGTTTTTGTGTGTGATTGAGTCCCTTAAATGATAAACTAGGTCGACATTTTAAAGTTCTGGAAAAGAATTATCTTATTGCTTTCAAAAAATTTACAAACATTCTTAGCAATCATATATATAAGAACATAATCCTAATAATAAGAATACAATCTAACTAACAATAAACTAAATATGATATATATCTTTATATCCTCCTTTAAATAGAGCATGAAGATCACAAATGTTCAACTTGAATTATAGTGTATGGAAAGGACGACCAACAAGTATTTTGAAAAAAATATTTGCCAACTGTACCGTGGTGGATATATACTTTGTTCGAACGATTTCAGTTTTTTATGTCATCTCTAATAAAGTAATAGTCTAACTCCACATGTTTTACGCTCATGAAACATAAGATTAGCTCCGATATGAACCGTCTGTACAATACAAATCCATCTCTCTAGAATACATCATGCTTCTTCGACTTCCATGATACATGAGAGTTTCCCAACTGTACCAACCACCCATTCAAAGATATCCTCATAATTTTACCAACCACCCATTTTTTTATCGGCGTACTCTTAAATAACTAAACCTCAAAAGCATCTCTTAAATAACTAATCTTCAAAAAAGTAAGTTAATAAAATAAGTAATTTATTTTGTTGTTTTAGAATTAGATAATTTTTAGACTGAACTGATGAATATATTCTAGACAGACATTTATATTTCGAGTTTGCACTTATATTCTATAACATCTTGATATATTACATTTGAACACTAATCTGTGAATAGAATTTGCCGGCGATTTTCTTCAAAAAATTGATTCTTAGATATGTATATGGAGTGGAATTACTTTTTTACAAATGACTATTTTTTTTAAATTGACACTTATGTAATTCACCGAATTCATAGAAGAAGTTAAAAAAAAAAACAAAACACATATCAATGAAACATAAACAAAAACACAATTTTATAGAGGTAGAAAATAAAATCACTTATGGAGATTCAATAGTAAACAAATCGAGAGAAGAAAACATAATCCCCTTTTGTCATTTTACAATCAATGTTGCCTATCTGGTTTTTGTGATTGTGTCACCCGCAAAACTTAATTTCTTTTGTGTATATGAAATCATTAAAAAAATTAAATGAATTGTAATACCTTAACTTTTCAATAACGATGATACATTTAAGAGATCAATATTTGTATTTGTCATTTTACAATCGATAAAGATAGTAGTATTGCAAAATGTTAAATCCAATTAATGAATTAACATTAGTATAAAAATTCACTACACGCATTCGTGCGGATTATCATCCGGTATATATATAACCTATGCCCAATGATAAATTCCTAAACCGATTCTAAAATAAAAACAAAATGGAGAGAGTTCTGGCACAATTAGCAAAAATTCGTTTGCAACTTGCTAAATTTCGTTCCCCTTTCTTCATCTACTTCTTCTACTTCTTTTCCTTTTCGCTTTTAGGGTTCTTGGCACTCAAGGTCTCAAAGCCAAGAACTACTTCACGTCCTCATGACTTGGATCTCTTCTTCACTTCAGTCTCTGCAATCACTGTATCTTCCATGTCCACCATTGACATGGAGGTCTTTTCCAATACTCAACTGATCATCATCACTATCCTCATGTTCCTCGGTGGAGAAGTCTTCACTTCTTTTCTCGATCTCTACTTCTCTCATTTTAGCAACTTCGTCTTTCCCCATAGCAAAATTAGACATCTTACGGGCTCCTTAAATATAAAGCCTCCGACAGAGGATAGGCGTCGCGACCTTGAGAATATTACAGATCATCTTAAGCGTCCTAGCCAGATCAATGAAAGGGCGTCTAAGTATTTGTACTCGGTGGTTCTTGGTTATCATCTTGTTACAAACCTAGCAGGCTCCGTTTTAGTTCTTGTGTACGTAACCTTTGTTAAGACGGCGAAGGTTGTTCTTAGTTCCAAAGAAATCTCACCTGTTACCTTCTCCATCTTCACAACGGTCTCCACTTTTGGAAACTGTGGGTTTGTCCCGACAAAAGAGAACATGGTCATCTTTCGCAAGAACTCGGGTCTTCTCTGGCTCTTAATTCCTCAAATATTCATGGGAAACACATTGTTTCCTTGTTTCTTATTTTTGCTCATATGGGGGCTTGATAAGATCACGAAGCGCGAGGAGTTTGGTTACATTCTCAAGAATCACAAGACAATGGGATACTCTCATTTACTCTCCCTTCGTCTTTGTGTTCTTCTTGGTTTGACGGTGTTAGGGTTTGTGATGATACAGTTTTTTGTTTTCTGCACCTTTGAATGGAACTCTGTGTCTCTTGAAGGAATGAATCCGTACGAGAAGTTGGTTGGTTCGTTGTTTCAAGTGGTGAACTCCAGACACACTGGAGAAAACATTGTTGACCTTTCTACGCTATCCCCGGCCATCTTGGTACTCTTCATCGTCATGATGTGAGCTCTCTCTCTCTCTCTCTCTCTCAATATATATATATATATATTTATTTTGTGCTTTCCCAATATTCCCACTTTCAGAATCAAATGGAAAACATATCAAAACAAATTACGTCGAAACAAATTGCTCATTTATTTTATTAAATACTTTCAAAACTTCGATTAGATAATTTAAATATTTTTGTGCTTTCCCAATATTCCCACTTTCTAACTTTTCACAGTGTTCTTTCTTATTTCTGATCTGCTGATCAATATTTTAGACCAATATTTGCCTTCATCCTTATATTAACCGCTCATTAAGAGGTGAAAATATTCATGACTATTTATGTGAATCCCATTTTGCAGTTGGGTGCGAAAATAATAGAGGTGAAAATAGTTTCTTTCTGTCTGATTTTAAATATATTTCCTGTTAGTTAAATTGCATATATGACACACATACGCACATACACATATACAGTAGAACATTTATAAATTAATATTCGATAAATTAATAATCTATATAAATTAATAAATTTTGCCGGTCCCAACTTGGACCAGTTCAAAATTTGACACAAATTGATAAAATAATAAAATAATAATATCTTTAAAAATTCTATGTAAATATATGATCTCATTAAATTATAAATTAATAATTTATATGTATACATATTTTATATAAGTAAGAACCTATTATTATATTGTTTGTTTTATATTCACAATAAATTATCTTTATATTTTTAACTCTTAATATATTTTGATGAGTTTTAGTAATATTACATCTAAAACCACATTTAAGTTATATGCAATATATATTATATACACCAAATAATATAATAAAATTAATATAAATTTCAAATTTCAAAAAAAAAACAATTAATGTCTATACACCAAAATCAAATAAATATATCTTAAAATAAATATATCTTAAAAATAAGAAATCTAAATAAGGTAACTCTTATAAATTAATATCTATATAAGTTAATAAAATTTTAAAATCCTAACATTATTAATTTATAGAGGTTCTACTGTATATATATATATATACTTTATAATTAGCAAATAAATAATTTAATCTGATTGTTTTGATTAATTATTAGTTTTTTTAACTGATTAGTGTTATATAGTAGTATAGTTGCTTATGCTTACTTATAGTCAACTGTTACCAATTTTTTATTCAGATAAAATCGATAACGTTTGACTGACACAAATTCAAATTTGGTTTCGGTCAAGCTAATTTATTAGACGACAATTTATATGCATCTGTTTTTATACTGAAGTCATACTCTTATTACTGATGTCAATTTGGTAGACAATATGGACATTGATTTCTTCTCATAGACATGTACACGAATATAATTTATATCGGCGATCTATGTGTACGTGCATTAACAATTGTGGTTGCATTAATGCAAGCGTTCTCACGATATGAATATGTCATGGATAAAGATAAATGTAAATTATTTGACATGGTTTGGATTACCATTAAATCATTTAGCCACCTTTTATATAGTGGAACAAACTTTTCCTGGCAATGAATTTTAATACGTTTTCACTGAAAAGGTAAAAATGTGATTCTTTATTTTATTATTCAAGCACGTGTCTATTAATCATGCGCTTATGAGAGGGTGGTGCACCCAAAACTACTGATTTACTATATGTATATGTTTTCTGTTAACCACAATATGTATGTAATAATATTATATTTTCGTATAAGATTCGCCCTTCAAGGTAATGGAGGATGTCTAATAGTCCAATATACCACCATAATTTGTTTTCTATATTTTTTTTTGTTAGCAATCTACCACCATAACTAGAAATCACTATTTGCGTGTTTATAAGGCCAGCCCCGTATCACCTAAAGTATGTAAGAATAAAAAATTAGGAAGAAAACAAATTATGGTGGTAGTAAATTTGATGCTTCTTTAGAGTGTATATCGTGTTCCATATTGGATATAGTTTCAAAAATAATATTTTTTAAAACATATTTGCAATTATTTACATTTTTTTTAATTTTTTTTTTTTTTTACATATTTGAATTAACAATATTTACGATGAAGATATGTGGAATCGTTCGTATATATTCGACAATTATCTTCATATTGATTGGTGATATCATTAAAAGTTAGTAAAGTAGTTATATAATTTTGTGGAGATTATATTCTTATAGATATTAATCCGTGTTAGATCTCTAAATGTTGTGTACATTTGGATATTCTACACTTGAACATTTTATTTGAACTACACTGTTTTATGAAACTTGACAATGTATATCCCTGTGTTTTTTTTATAATGGTTACATGTGTATATTATTTTTACAAAATAATTCAAGAAAAGTTATAACATAAATTATGTATGCTAAAATATGTAAATGAAGATGCCAGTATATTTAAATTTCAACAGCAAATGGAGGATAAGCAAAAAATATACTTTGTGATTTTCTTTAAAAGTTATATTAACTGATTAAAGTAAATAATAAATAAAACATATTAAATTATTAATAAACTGGTCCAACAAATTTTTAAATGATATTTTTTAGAATAGTTCTATTTTAATAGAGTAGTATCGTTTAATGAAAAAAAAAGTGTAATATTTAAGTATGTCATTGCGTTCACTAGGTATCTCCCTCCATACACGTTGTTTATGCCGTTGACCACCATAAAGAAGTATAAGGAAGAGGTAGAGGATCATGCTGGAAATGAAGAGAAAAGAAAGAAGACTGGATTCTTCGTGTCACAACTTTCGTTTTTGGCAATATGCGTCTTTTTTATTTCAATCACTGAAAGCCAAAATCTACGACGAGATCCACTCAATTTCAACATCCTTAACATCACCCTCGAAGTTATCAGGTATATAGTTATTAATTATTATCTGTTTTGTTTTATATATATACAGCATGTAACTATATCTATATATGATAACAAATGTTCTTATTGACCAAAAATATACACTTTTTTATTAGCATAATAAAATTTAACATAAAAATCAAACAGAAAAGTATATATTTGTAAATCCTTGATAACAGATAAGAAAAAAAAATCTATTTTAGTTAGCAAAAAATAAAATCTATTTTGGCATATCTGTTTATTTCATTTGGTTTAAAAACATGACAATTACCACTAACTAACAAGAGGGGTTCTAAACACGTGTATAGACGATCTTATGTATTTTATATGAATTGTTGTGCCGGCTATATATAAGCAGAAATCTTTAAAACATTTATCATAAGATACAATAAAATATAATATATCACTCCATTAAAACTAATATTATTGCTGATACAACAAATAAATTATTCTTATGGCAGCGCATTTGGAAACGTGGGGTTCACGACCGGTTACAGCTGCAAAAGGTGCCTAGACATCAACAATGGTAGCTGTAAAGACACCAGTTATGGGTTTGTTGGACGATGGAGTCCCAATGGAAAATTTATACTTATAATAGTAATGTTTTATGGTAGATTTAAGCAGTTCACAGCCAAATCTGGTCGACCATGGATACTTTATCCATAAAATGTTATATATATATGTTAATTTATATAATACAACTAATCTTGTATGTCTGTAGTTTTACCGTTTTTGTTCTTGTGTTATGTTAATGTAGTATACAAGCTTGTTTGTAGTTCTCATATATCGTTGATGTAACATATATAATGTTTTTTTTCTGTTCACATCCATATATAGTAAAGTTATATGTATAATATTATACGAACATAACCAGTCATATTCACACAAAAAAAAAAAAAACATAACCAGTCACTAATATTTAGTTTTATATGCCAAGGCATTTAGATAATCTCGTTGGCTTGGTTTGGATTTTGGTTTTCTCTGTTTTAATAAATTTATCCCAATGTTATACCCAACTTAAATTTGGGCTAGTTCGGTTTGGAAACTTTAAAATCCTGTCTGGGTTATGGCTAAGATTTCTCTTCCCAAATGAACCAAAATTGAAACTCCAAAACGGTTTTATGAAATTTTGGCTTTAAACTATTTGATTAATACTGAAACAAAGAGTCACGCTGCACGCACTGGTACGTTTCCCTCTAAACCTGAGATCTATTTGTTTCACCTCCTCTGTTGCATCTCTAAGCGTCGGCTCCCTCCCACCGGTATGGTCAAGAAAAATTCCCCCCCAAAAACTCCCTCCTCGTCGTTCCCACACTGGGAATGGTCATCCCAAAGCCTCATCCTTAATTTCAACCCCAACGTCTACGCCTAAGTCTTAGTCGTACATGAGAGCTCGTCCTCTGCTCCAGCCTTCCCCGCTATGGAATTGGCAAACCTTGATGTCTAAGCTGCTTCTCCGGGAACAGTATTGGTCATTCCAGCAACCCAATTGCTTGAAACATCAACTCGAAAAAGTTAACTTCCTAGATAAGACTCAAAGAATTTAAGACAAAAAACTATTGAGAGTACAAATGAAAAGTTCACTATATCGGAGCTGATAATATTTATTGTTGGGGTCAAAAACGGTCACGACGGAATTAAAATCCAAAAATCCTCGGAAATCGTATTTCCGAAAAAGATAGTAAAAAGAAAAATATAATTTTCGTAAAAAATAACCAATACGAAGTTTTTACGAAGAAGTATCTTTGAAAGACTCGAATTAAACAACTCAAGCTCATTCATTGCAAAACTACCACGCATGTACGCTATCCAGTCGCTACGTAACAACCAAGTCCAAGCGAAAGTTCGGTCGCTACGTAGCGACCGAGCGTCCGTCCTGCTCGGCCGCTACGTAGCGACCGAGCGTCCATCCCACTCGGTCGCTACGTAGCGACCGAGCGAGACGGACGCTCGGTCGCTCGAACCAAAGATCGGTCGCTACGTAGCGACCGAGCTCTTCCGAAACGTCGAGACGACACCAGTCCATGCATTCTCGTCAAACAATCAATGTTATCTCCCGAAGACCGTAGCGAGCTCAGTCTATGATTTCCGCTATTCTAGATCATCGATCAAACTTTGCGGATTAACACCGCGGAAAGTTCATTCCTTATCGAAAGAAATCGTAGTAAACGTTTCGAGTCGGAAGACGGCCCAAATGGACCTAAAACACGACTCGAGGCCCATCCTACGATTTCTTAACCAAAACCCCGTAAACCACAGCACGGTTTACGCTTGGTCCACAAGGAAAGATAAATGTCAAGTTTCCGCGGATAAATACGGAAGTTTTGAGGATAATTACGAAGATCGGAAAAAATGGAATATCTCTATTTTATGCTATGACGGCTTAAGGGCAGAAGAGTAAAAGCGTAAACCGACCTTGGAGCTAGTATATAAGGAGTCCTAGGCGAGGAGCGTGAGAGAGGATTTTTTTTAGAGCAAACTTAGCACTTAGAGCAATTTAGGCAATTTTCCGTTTTTGTTATTTCGAGCTGCGACTCAATTAAGTTTAGCCGTCTTAAGGTTGCTAGAACTAGGAATCTCGCCGACAGCTCTCGAGCCCAGGCTTATACCTTGTTGTAACGCTCATACGCAAATTCGGAATAAGATCTTCTTTGCTCTCTTTTCGATTTCTTATTTTTATCGTTGTTATTCTCGTGTTCTAATTGCTTGACGTGTGGTAATTAGCAGATATCCGGGTCCTCTGGGAAATTAGGGTTTTCCTAGTTTCCTTATTTAAACGGAAATCGACAGTGCGAATTTCGGTTCCCACAGTTTGGCGCTAGAAGGAGGGGGATACGGATCAATCTAACCCGCAAAAACCACATCACGCTCAATCAGACATGTCAACTAACGAGGCGGATAACGTGCAGACTCCTATTAACGGAGGCAGCGGCACCAATCTCCACACTCCAGCAGCGGACGTACCCGCGGCCAACGCACCAGCCAACGCCGCGACGCTCGAGGAGTTCAAAAAGATGTTCGCCACCTATGAGAAAAGGTCAGAAGAACAGGATAAGCTCGTGAGTACCTTAACCAAGCAGGTTGAAACCTTAATGGCAAAGACTTGAGCAATCCGTCCCCGCGGAACCACCAGAATCCGCGGGAAGAAACTCGACTTCGCTACCCCACTCGACAGATCTGGAGTCGCGCGGGAATGACCTTCGGGTCAAAACCTAGTGAGAAATCTCCCATCGAAAAGGAGAACCCTGAAAGTCCTCCGCCTCCTGCAAAGGATTCGGAGAATAACGAAGCCGAACACATCGACCTGGATCCTAGCGATGTCTCCAACGACACCGACGAGGACGTCGACAGACATCCAAGAAGGACCAGAAGCCCATCTGCTCGGGAAAGCTCTTCGTTCGAAAAACCAATGACGGAAGAAGAGGAAATCGCCTATTGGAACGAACAAGAGGAGCTGGCTGAAAGGCAAACCGAGCTCGCTCGCAGTAAACGCCGACAGGCTCGGAAATCTACTGACGAGACATCGGATATCCGCGATCTTCGCGACTACATCACCAAGACTGCGGTGGAAGTGAGAGCCGTAAAGTCTCAAATCCATCATGCTACTAGTGCTGCCCCCAAAATCGATCGACTGCTGGAAGGAGCTCGGAAGATCCCTTTTACCTGTCGCATTTCAGACATGAGGGTATCCAATCCGGGAAAAATCAAAGTACCAAAGTACGATGGTACGGCCGATCGAAAAGCGCACCTTCAGGCTTTCCACATCGCGATAGGAAGAGCGAGACTGAAGGACGGCGAAAAAGATGCCGGCTACTGCCGCCTGTTCGTCATAAATTTGGAAGGAGCGGCGCTCGACAGCTCGCATCGGAATTTCTCAAATAATACTCTGTGTTCATAGACAGAGAAACTTCCAATGTCGATCTCTGGAGTCTCTCCCAAAGGGAAGACGAACCCCTCCGCGAGTTTATCAGCCGGTTCAAACTGATAATGTCCAGGGTCAGCGGGATAAGCGACAAAGTGGCCATTGACGCGCTGAGAAAGACGCTCTGGTACAAGTCGAAATTCAGAAAGTGGATAACCCTCGACAAACTGCGAACGATCCATGACGCCCTCCACAAAGCAACGGACTACATCATAGTCGAGGAAGAAACTAAAGTCTTATCGCAAAAACATAAGGCGGCAAGACCATCCTCGAAGGACGTAGATCCGAAAGCAAGAAAGAAGAACTCTCGTAACGACAAGTACGTCCATCACGAGGGGGAAGATCTCCAAGGGGCGCATAATTATGCGATCAATTCGGATCAAGGCCGAACCACGGGCAACACGTGGACCCGCAATCAAGGGTATGACAAAAACAGCTTCTGCGAGTTCCATCAGTCCCAAGGACACTCCACGACCAACTGCAAAGTCTTGGGAGCAAGGCTAGCCGCGAAGCTACTCGCTGGAGAGCTCTCGGAAGTAACCAGCGTCAAGGATCTCATCCTCGACTCTGATCGCCCTCCAAAGACGGACAGAAATCCGTTCACTGAAAAATCCCCTCAACGAAACCAGCCTGGGGATAAATGCGGTAGGAGGCCGGACGACAAGGGGAATGATAACAATCGTCGCAGAGTCAACATGATCATCGGAGGATCACAATACTGCGGCGATACTGTGTCGACCATCAAGGCTTACCAACGGAAGGCAGAGTCGACTGCAAATTGGCCTACATGGTCTCCTCCCCAAGATGGCCAAAATTGCTCGATCACCTTCACAAAGGAGGAAGCCGTCGGCATCGATCAACCTCACTGCGATCCGCTCGTCATAGATCTCGTCATACGAGACTTAGAAGTTGGAAGGGTACTCGTCGACACGGGAAGCACGGTCAATGTAATCTTCCGCGACACTCTCAAGCGGATTAGCATCGAACTCGGAGAAGTAATTCCGACGCCAAAACCGCTCACGGGTTTTTCAGGAGAAGTATCAATGACTCTTGGATCAATCCAGTTGCCAGTCATGGCCAAGGAGATCACGAAAATCGTCGAGTTCGCGGTAGTCGATCATCCCGCTATCTACAACGTGATCATGGGAACTCCATGGCTCAATGCCATGCAAGCAGTTCCATCATCCTACCACCTGGGTCTCAAATTTCCGACCCCAAGCGGAGTCCCAGCTATCTGGGGATGCCAAAAACAGTCGCGGCTATGCTTCCTCGCAGAGTACAAGTTAAGGCAAATCATGACTTCTGCAACTGCAAATCGCAAACGCACGAAGATGGATTGATCTTCGGCCAAAAACGCCCCAAGAAAAGACGAATTAAAACCGTCTGCCGACGCAAACGCATCGAACGTCGAAACTCAACACGAATCCAAAGCCGACGCTACAACTCAACTGGAACATCCGGAAAATAGCGTTGACCCAGCCATAATCAACACGGTCAAGGCGGACAGCGCGACATCTACCGCCGAGTAAAAACGCTCGCGGCATGAAACAGAACTACGAGATGGCTTGATCCTCGAAAGGGGTACGTAGGCAGCTCGCCAAAAGACGAGTTCAGCTATCCTCCTCTCTAAAAACGGGGGGGGGGGGGGGAGTGGGTGCGTATACTCGTATACTCCCACTTAGAAAAATCTTCATTATTGTAATAGAGTTTTTAGAAACTTTAAAAACTTTTACTACAATCTACGTTGCTCCTTTTTATCAAAAATGTTTACGCTTCAGTTAAACGCGAAAACTTTCAGGACACGCCTGGAAATGTTAAGACTCTTGTCTGCGGCCTCATCCGGCCCAAAATCATAAAATTATCATCTTTCAAACACTCAAAGATACACGTATAATCCTCGAAACTACTGCGAGACGTCGCAAAGTTAAAATTCGAAGATAATACGAACAAATTGTCCGAACGCGACCACTAAAACCTTACACCCCGTTCGTCGATTGGCCCTGACGAACACGCCAGCCGTCTTAAACAAACGCAATTTGATCACTCTTTTGATCTTCAAAAACGTCCAACACAAGGACAAAAGCGCGTTACAACAAAAATCCGAAATTTTGGTTTAGCACTTCCAGTTGGCTTAAAAATTACCTCTGATAAGATGCTCGATTCGTACCATACAAGTCATATAAGCCGAGAACCTATCACGGACTTTAAATCGGTACGAGTCAGAAAGAAATCGCAACAGGAAAAACGATAGCCGGCAAGTCACCGCACAAACCTTAACCGAAAGTAAACCGTGGTCTTGCCCTAAACCCAACGCTCTGGTCTCAAACATCTCAAGACATGATATCTAAAACATACGAGATCGTAAACCATGTCTCTCCGTTCACATCTCAATGTTCCCGAAAATCGTAAAGATAAGTAATTTTCTACAAAAATCACGAACGAACCAACAGATTGAACGTCTCATCGGAATTAAATATGAGTCGACAACTCATATCTACTTCTAAACCTACTCAGGAAAAACTCGAAATTAAACATTCGTCATATATATAAAACCGCGTAAAGCGGTAAGGGATTCAAAGCCACCAACAGCCAGTCCCGCTAAGCAATAAGAACGGCCAAAACATGCCCATACAAATCTCTCGAAATAAAGGCCACACTCGGCCACAAACTTAAAACGGAAAGACGAGCATCTTTCTTTCGATAACCGCTCCACCTCTCATAGTCCAAAGTCAAAGTCCCCGGACAACGAAGCACCGAACGCATCCGCGGGACGATCCACTTCCTCGCCACCATCGGGAAACCCGGTCGGAACCTCTTCGGTATCAGGGGAAACCGGGATGGAATCCCAAAACCCTTGGATCCGCTCGTAGATCGAGGGAATGAGCGCCTCAGCGTGGGCACGTTCGTTCATGCCGCTCTTCATCAAGCTCATTTCCTTCTCGAACACATAGTCATCGGCTTGCGTCCTCCAAAGACTTCCGACTGAACCGCGGCACTCACGGTCACCCACCGAGGTGAAGGCATTCTTGAGGTTCCCATACTCAACCTGGAACTGAGAGGCATGAGTCTTCATCACCTCGACGATTTCTCTTTTGCCCTTCCTTTCCGCCTTACGGACAGCCTGCGCATGATCACGAGTAAGTTGTGCTTCTCGCTCCAACATCTTGCCTTGCACGCACACTACGTAGCGACCGAGCACACACACTGCTTTCCGCTTTCTCAGCTTTAAAACGATGTTGGGGTCAAAATCGGTCACGACGAAATCAATGTCTGAAAGTCCGTAAAAATCAGCATGAACATTTTTACGAAAAGTAATCCTCGTAAAGATATCTTTACGAAGAGCCTTGCGGTAAAATCTTGTTCAAATCTCAATCGAACCACTAAATACGATTGTCCGAAGGCAACGGATATGTATCCAAATCGGCAGCGGACAAGCTCGAGTATGGCAATCGGACCGCAGACAAGCCAAGCTCGATCGATACGCGGCGACCAAGCATGCACACAGCTCGGTCGCTACGTAGCGTGAGAGCTCGAACCAAGCTCGGTCGCTACATAGCGACCGAGCGTCCGTCCCGCTCAGTCGCTACGTAGCGACTGAGCATCCGTCCCACTCGGTCGCTACGTAGCGACCGAGCTCTTCCGAAACGTCGATACGACACCAGTCCATGCATTCTCGTCTATCTTTCAATGCTTTCTCCCGAAGACCGTAGCGAACTCAGTTCATGTTTTCCGCAATTCTAAATCATAGATCAAACATTGCGGTAAAAACCACGGAAAGTCCGAACTTTATCGAAAGAAGTTGCAATAAACGTTTCGAGTCGGAATACGGCCCAAAGGGACCTAAGACACGACTCGAGGCCCATCTTACGATTTCTTAACCAAAAGCCTGTAAACCGTAGGACGGTTTATGCTTGGTTCGCAAGGGAAGATAAATTTCAAGTTTCCGAGGATAAATACGGAATTTTGAAGATAATTACGAAGATCGGAAAAAATGGAATATCTCCATTTTATGCTATGACGGCTTAAGGGCAGAAGAGTAAAAGCGTAAACCGACCTTGGAGCGAGTATATAAGGAGTCCTAGGCGAGAGGCATGAAGAGAGAACTTTTTAGATTCGGAATTCTTTGCACTTAGAAACTTTAGGCTTTATTCTCGACAAGTTTGGTTTCTATGACTGGCACTCAATTAGTAGACGAACTCGCCCAGGCCGTTCGATCTCTTGTCCAACTCTATCAAGTGAACTACGTTCGGCTTGATCCTCGAAAGGGGTACGTAGGCAGTCTTTAACAAGGTTCAGTCAAAAATCAATCAAAAACCTTTTCTGTATCTATTTCGTCTTTTGTTATCGAGCTGCAACTCAACTAGGTTTGAGCTATTAGGCCGCTAGAACTCAGTAACTCGCTGACAGCCTTTGCGCGGACTCGAAATAAGATCTACTGTTTTCTCTAAACTCGTTTGTTATCTTTTCATGATTTCCCCATATATTTGGTCACTTGTCGTTGGCTCTCGCAGAGATCCGGGACCTCTGGGAAATTAGGGTTTTTCTAGTTTCCCAATTTAAACGGAAATCGACAGTGCGAATTTCAGTTCCCACAAACGATAGTCCATAGCTTCCCTATGGCTCGCTTCAATGGCCGAGCCAAGCAAGTTGAGGCCCTGCGAATCCAATTAACGCATTATAAACAGAAAAAGAAATACCTAGGCAATCACAAATATTTTCGAAAAAAATCATACCCCGTTGATAATACGAGACCCTTCCGCGACAACCTTCGGCCTTCCTGTTTCATTCGTTGATGGAGGAGCATCGAAGCCCGAGAGTAAACCAGCAAAGAAATCATCAAAGTTCGGAATATGAACCTCGCTAGAACCGCTGCCATCGCCATAAGCAAGGTCTGGATCCCATCCCGGAAGCATAGAATCGTCCATCGAAAACTCTATGTCGCCAAGATCGATATCCTTCCCCTTTGAAGAATTCCACCCCGTCGCGGCAGCGGGGGCAGCGTCGGGACTCTGATCATCGGGCTCGGAGTCGTTCCCCGCTTCCATTGGATCGGGACACACAAACCTTAGCGCCTTCCAAACTCGTTTCGGCGTGAAAGATGTCCAGAAAAACGGACCATTCCTAAGAAGGTCCCTCACTTCAATGATATCCTCGGGAAACGGAGCCAGCGGGTTGATGAAGGGACGATCGTTCGGCAACCTCCGGAGTAGTGGGATACAACTCTCTTCGACAGATGCAGCGTCTATACGAACAAAGAAGAAAAATTTCTTCCACGAGTTGAAGTTGGAGCTGAACCTCTTAACCACCGACATGAAGCTCCGAGGGACCAGCCTATACTTTTCCTTATCCTTGACAAGCTGTAGCCTCAAAAGCGCTTCATAGTGATCAACGGAAAGGGAGAGACCATGCTCATAGCTCAGGATCAGGATTCCAATAAGGTGCTGACTGGCAAGAGGATTCAGCTGGTTTATCGCCACCTCGAAACGATCCAATACTCGGACAACGATTTCAGGAATCGGGAACCACAAGCGACAATGCACTACGAACACTTCGTAGCAAGTAAAGTAACCCTCCGGGGGGTTATCAGCGCGTTCGCCTCAACGAGGAACCCGGAACTCCACCGTACTCGGAATACGATAGAACGATCGCATGATCTCGAGAAACTCGCTGGTACTCCTGCTCGGTGCCCCTTTCTCGATGGGTCAGGACCGGGAACGACTTCTCTTTAGGAGGAGTCATCGAACCGTAATGCGCAACCCACCATGCCTCATTCTCGGCAGGATCTACCGAGTGAGGCACGAACTCTATCTTCGGAACAATGAGCTCTTCATGTGCACTCGCGGATGAAGACCCTTTTCTCGCAATCTTTTTTTTGCTCGACATTTTATACTTCTCTTTTTGGAAAATAGAGGGAAAGGATGGAGAGAAAGAAACAAAGTTTTTCTTAAGAGAAATCTTGGAGAAAACAAGAAAGTGAAAAAAGTGTGAAGAAATTACCTCCTTTCTTAAAGGCATAAGAATTTACTATTCAAACTCGGACTTTCGGATATTAATTCTTTCCAACACGCCTAACTTGCAAAACATGCCTAACCGCACGCTAGGACCCTACGATGCATGGTCCTAACGGGCTGGGGGGCTAACTGTTGGGGTCAAAAACGGTCACGACGGAATTAAAATCTGAAATTCCTCGGAAATCGTATTTCTAAAAAAGATAGTAAAAAGAAAAATATAATTTTCGTAAAAAATAACCAATACGAAGTTTTTACGAAGAAGTATCCTTGAAAGACTCAAAATAAACAACTCAAGATCGATCATTGCGAAACTACCGCGCATGCATGCTATCCGGTCGCTACGTAGCAACCAAGTCCAAGCGAAAGCTCGAACGCTACGTAGCGACCGAGCGTCCGTCCCGCTCGGTCGCTACGTAGCAACCGAGCCCGAGTCAAGCTTGGTCGTTACATAGCGACCGAGCGTACACCTCGCTCGGTCGCTACGTAGCGACCGAGCCCGAACCAAGCTCGGTCGCTTAGCGACCGAGCGCGGCCATGCTCGGTTGCTACGTAGCGACTGAGTGTCCGTCTCGCTCGGTCGCTACGTAGCAACCAAGCGTCCGTCTCGCTCGGTCGCTATGTAGCGACCCGTCTCGCTCGGTCGCTACGTAGCGACCGGGCTCGAACCAAAGATCGGTCGCTACGTAGCGACCGAGCTCTTCCGAAATGTCGAGACGACACCAGTCCATGCATTCTCGTCAAACCATCAATGCTATCTCCCGAAGACCGTAGCGAGATCAGTCTATGATTTCCGCTATTCTAGATCATCGATCAAATTTTGGGGATTAACACCGCGGAAAGTTCATTCCTTATCGAAAGAAATCGTAGTAAACGTTTCGAGTCGTTAGACGGCCCAAAGGGACCTAAAACACGACTCGAGGTCCATCCTATGATTTCTTAACTAAAAGCCCGTAAACCACAGCACGGTTAACGCTTGGTCCACAAGGAAAGATAAATGTCAAGTTTCCGCGGATAAATACGGAAGTTTTGAGGATAATTACGAAGATCGGAAAAAATGGAATATCTCTATTTTATGCTATGACGGCTTAAGGGCAGAAGAGTAAAAGCGTAAACCGACCTTGGAGCTAGTATATAAGGAGTCCTAGGCGAGGAACGTGACAGAGGATTTTTTCAGAGCAAACTTAGCACTTAGAGCAATTTAGGCAATTTTCCGTTTTTGTTATTTCGAGCTGCGACTCAATTAGGTTTAGCCGTCTTAAGGTTGCTAGAACTAGGAATCTCGCCGACAGCTCTCGAGCCCAGGCTTATACCTTGTTGTAACACTCATACGCAAATTCGGAATAAGATCTTCTTTGCTCTCTTTTCGATTTCTTATTTTTATCGTTGTTATTCTCGTGTTCTGATTGCTTGACGTGTGGTAATTAGCAGATATCCGGGTCCTCTGGGAAATTAGGGCTTTCCTAGTTTCCTTATTTAAACGGAAATCGACAGTTCGAATTTCGGTTCCCACATTTATCAGCTTTGATCGATTCATTTCTAATATCTCTCGAGTTTACTTGACCGGTAAGTGACCATGATGTCTTGAACTAATCGGGCTTTGATGTAAACCAGGGTTACATCTATAACATAGCTTCATTCTCTACATAAATATTTTTTATAAATAGTTTTTTTCCGTTGTGGTTTTCTTTGTCGTGAATGTCTGGTTGACCATGAGTAACTTAGAAAATACAACATGACCTTCCTTATCATAAGAAAGGGTCACATTTCACACTCAAAAGGTGATTTTTAATTAGTTTGTATTCTAATTTGTAATACTCCACATATTTTACAAATTTTACAAAAAGTGTATCGTAGTAGTAAAGTTCGTAGATTCTATTTTTGGGCGTTATGAAACAGTCTCATCATGGTTGTATCCTAGAATTCAAAGTGATTTATTGAGTTAAGGAAAGAGATCAAATCTTGACTCCGTGAATTCGTCTATTTATATGTGATTTCTTAAACGTTTTCAGTCTATATTGTCGCTTTATATGTTTCCATTTCGTGATTTTCAATTAAGATTTTCGCGGTTTTATAATCTTCACTCAATAAATCCATTTTCTGCTTATCACATGAATCAGATTGAATATTGTGAATGCTCTTTAGCTATTGTGCAAAACGTTTCGATCTATAAGATGAATCGTATTAGAAAACGATTTATGCTATAGTCTCTAACAGGTTTGAGATCTCGTTTTCCTAAAAAAGAAGTAAAAACAATATTTGTGATAAAACAATGTTCGAGAACACATTTTGGCGAGTTTTGGGAATAACTATTAAAAGTTTAAGAAAGCCTTAGACGATTTTGGGAAAAACTATTAAAGTTTAAAACCACTTTACGTGATTTCTGAGAACGTTTGTTATATATATAGCGACTTATATATTAAAGATTTCAATCAAATAATCATGAAATGTTTTGTTATACGAATAGAACCAATGGGATGACAATCCTAATTGAGAATGTCCATCCATTTACATGTAAATATTATTGTTGGGCCTGATTTCGGTCAGCTAATGATTGGGCCAAGAATGATTGAAGACTAGAGACAGCCTCGATTCATATCGAAGAAGCCAGCCCGTTAGCAAGAAGAAGAGGAAATTGACACGGTCAAACCAAGATCCTAAGGATCTCTAGATAGTTGAGGAGGTTCCGGAAGAGCACGTAGCTATAAGACGAGGGAGGACCGAAGTAGAGAGGACACATGAAACCCTAGCGACTTACGCCAAACACATTGACCTCGACCTCAAGCTCTCTCATTCTCAAGTTATATTTCGATCTCATTTTATCATTGTGGTCCATCAACCCTTATCAAAAAAAGACCATTTTAGTCAACCGGAATCTGATTAGATTACCCTGAAGAGTGACTTTACTCTTTTAAATAAAATGTTTAGTTGTAGTACTTAGGGATCGAATCCACAGAGAGCCAGGACACATAATAGACTCAAACAAGTCGCAATTAAGCTACGCAATAGAATAATAAAGCAGTAAATAATCAGTAAATAAATGTGAACAAGGTAGTTGTTCAGTTGATTAATTGATGAGTTGTTTGATGGAAGGAAAGTTGCTAGACTCAGAAAGGTTTTGCCAAATAATGTGGCAGAAAAGAAGAACAAAAGAATATGCCAAACAATTTTAGGTAGAAGTTTGAAGACAAAAATATATTTTTGAGAAGCTTATTTTGCAAAAGTAGTAGTTCAAATAAATAAAAATTAACCTATTCTCTTCATTTTTTTTGCTTATTTTAAAATAGTATGATGAAGATGTTTTAAATAGCACACATTTTGCTAAAATTCTTTCTTGATCCTGGTAAGCAAGAAGAAAATAATGTATTTGTATCTCAACCTAGGAAATCAACAGGTTTGTTGAAGAGATTCAACACCTCAAATTGAAATGTAATGGAGACTCTTATGAATCTCAATAAGAAGTTGCAATTTGAATATTCAAACGAGAGGTGAAATAATAATTTTATGAGCACACAATCGAAGTTGAAAACATACTCAACAATAAAGATAACTAGAGTTAATAGAGAAAGTGAATCTGATGGAACAATTGATGTGTTATGCAAAGAATATGAAATTATCCATTAAACCACTGCTCTGTGTTCACCTGAATCTAACATAGTGGCAGAGCAAAACAAAATAATCCTCAAAGGTGATGAATGTAATATTAAATCCTAGAAAATATGGGGGAAACATTGTTTACCACAAATTAAATCCTTAGAATACTGTTACATCATTTGAGCGTTGGAAAGGTATTGTACATCCTTACAAATACCTAAATGTGTGGGTGTGTCTCGCAAAACTCACAATTCCACCACCTAAATATGTCACAATTTGTTTTAAAAATGTTAATTGCAGTTTCGTTGGATATGTATACAATAGTGGCTCTTATTGGTTTATGATTTTGTATATCCATATTAATAAATCATGAAACAAGTTCAGAAAAAAAGAAGAAAAATCCAAAATGAACTCGGGAAGAAAAAGATGCAGTCACCTCAAACGAAAGAGAAAATTACTTACGGCACATCATTTGATGATATAAAATTGTATAAACATGAATCTTGTTATATAAAATGAGTTATGGTGACAATTTCTTGGTATTTTTTCTTCTTAAAAATGAATCAAGAAATTTCATTGGGGCAATATTTACACCAGGCGCACATTCGTCGATAGAAGCGGTAATAGCAAAATAAACTATATTATCAAAAAATCGTACATGATATTTAAAGCTGTGAAACTCAATCACGCTCCACTAGATCGCTGTCTACTGTCGAACGGAAGGATCACACAAGCGAGTGTTCACCCGGTGTTCACCGCACCACTCCGTTAATGAGGAGTGGTCGCTATATCTCACCGGGGCCAGGATTGAACCGACAATATACTATGCCTTCAACGGATGAATTCACAATCCGAGCCACCGTCTTTACAACTCGATCACCTAGCTTCTCTCTCACTCTACAATACATCTGAGTGCTGATCTAACAAGATCCTAATCAGCTCAGCTCATACTTATCCTAGTCTAACAGTCACACGTGCGCACACTTCACACGTGAGATCAACTAACTCGAGAGAGAGAGCCGGTTCTAATTGATTACAAGCTTAACCGACTAAACCAACTTTAATCACGCTATACAATTAGAACCTAAACCAATGGATAGAAACTTGACTATATCCAACAAATCTCCTCCTTAGGCAAGTCTTCACTCATCACAAGCTTAGCTGAATCCATGTTCATGACTCTGAACATAATACTTTCAACGACCATGTACCTGATCACTGCGAAGCTGTAACTGCTCCTCCTAGGAAATCTTCACCGAGCTCCTCCTTGAGTCCTTGACCGGACTCAATGACTTATTGCTTCAGTCTTTAGTAACACGAAGCATCTTCAATGCTTCCTTCATCTTGTACACAGCACTACAAGAAAACAGCGTAATTCTGACGGACATTCTGACGGAAAATGAGATCCTCGGAATATTCCGACGAATTTCCGAGAAAATTCCGAGGAAACCCAAAATTTGGGTTTCCTCGGAATTTCCTCGGAATATATCGATGAAATACCGAGGAAATCATATTTCCTCGGAATTTCCTCGGCATAGTCCGAGACTTTTCCGACGATTCAGGGGTTTGCTTTTAGGGTTTCTGTTTCCTCGGAAAAGCCTCGAAATATTCCGAGGAAATTCCGAGGAACACTTGTTTTTCCTCGGAATTTCCTCGGAATATTCCGAGGCTTTTCCGAGGAAGTAGGGTTTTAAACCGAAAACAACGTTTTGCGGTTTGAATAACAATTATATAAAAACTATTAAGTGTCTTAGACTGATTATGAAATCAAAAATTTGTTTAAGTGAAACACTTATATAACACTTTTCCGATTGTATGAACGAAATCCCCACAACATAAGAGAAACACTTATACACTTTAATGAACGGTAAAGGGAATACTTACAATTCGTTTTGAAATTTTGTTATTTCATGGTTTATGATCATCTATACAAAGATTCCTCAATGGTATGCATTGCATTTGTATAAGAAATGATATAGGGCAAAAAAATTTGATGTTTTGAAACCCCAAACATGTGTTCCTCGGAATTTCCTCGGAATATTCCAAGGAAATTCCGAGGAACAATATAAATTAATAGAAATACATGCACAGGATATTCTTTTTCCTCGAATTAATGAAAATATTCCGAGAAAATTCCGACGGATATTTAAGTGGCCGTTGGAATTTCCTCGGAATATTTTCATTTAACCGGGCAAACAAGCCGCCAAATATTTCGCGAAAATTGAAATTGAAAATACTGAGGGAATTCCGACGGAAAATATCCGTCGGACCCTAGGTTTTATAAACTCGAAACGCATCTTCTTCCCCATTTCTCTCTTCTTCCTCTCCGGCGATCTCTCTCTCCTTCCGGCGTTCTCCACCTTCTCTCGCGACGATCTCTCCGGCGAATCCTCTCCATTCCCTTACAAATCATGTAAGGACCCTATCCCACTCTCTTAGGTCCTATTTGTTAGGTTTTTAAGTAGATTTGATGATTTTAGAAGTTTTTTGATAGATTTTTGTTAGGGTAATTGGGTAGGATTGTGATTTGTTGTGTAATAGGTTTAGAATTATGATTTGGTTGTGTTGAATTGATTTAGAACTTTTTTATAAATTGTTTATTATTTTTGTATTTACAAAGCGTTTTTTTTATATAAATTCGATTTTACAAAACGTTTTTTGTATATAAATTCGATTTTTGGATTTATAAAAGATGATTTCATATTTATAAAAATATTAATATTTATTAAAACTAATTTTGTATTTATAAAACATTTTTTTGATTTATAAACACTATTTTTTTTATTTTTGTATTTATAAAAACTATTTTTAAATATACAAAACGTTTTTTTGTATATAAATTCGATTTTTGGATTTATAAAAGATGATTTCATATTTTAAAATTAATTTTGTATTTATAAAACATTTTTTTTATTTATAAACACTATTTTATTATTTTTTGTATTTATAAAATCTATTTTGTATTTATAAAAAGATGATTTCATATCTATAATAATATTTATATTTATAAAACTAATTTTGTATTTATAAAACATTTTTTGATTTATAAACACTATTTTATTATTTTTGTATTTATAAAATCTATTTTGTATTTATAAAAAGATGATTTCATATCTATAAAAATATTTATATTTATAAAACTAATTTTGTATTTATAAAACATTTTTTGATATATAAAACACTATTTTATTATTTTTTTTATATTTATAAAAACTATTTTGTATTTATAAAAAGATGATTTCATATCTATAAAAATATTTATATTTATTAAAACTAATTTTGTATTTATAAAACATTTTTTTGATTTATAAACACTATTTTATTATTTTTTGTATTTATAAAAACTATTTTGTATTTATAAAAAGATGATTTCATATTTATAAAAATATTTATATTTATTAAAACTAATTTTGTATTTATAAAACATTTTTTATTTATAAAAACTATTTTATTATTTTTTGTATTTTAAATATGTTTTCTATTTCAATTTTAATTTTATATTTTTGAATTTCAATTTAAAAAAATAAATTTATATTTTTTTTTTTAATTTTGGAATTATTCCGAGGAAGTGTATCCCTCGGGATATTCCGACGACATCTTCCTCGGAATATTCCGAGGACTTTCCGACGAACTTGTGGTCCTCGGAATTTCCTCGGAAATTCATTTCCTCGGAATTCCGTCGGAAATTTCCGAGGGATTTCCGAGGAAAAATGAATTTCCGAGGAGTTATTTCCGAGGATTTTTTTCGTCGGTATGTCGTCGGAATAGCGTTATTCCGACGACATACCGACGATTTTTCCCTCAGTATGCCGCTGTTTTCTTGTAGTGCAGGTAACACCTTCGTGAAGATGTCAGCAGGATTGTAAGCCGTTGCAATCATCAACACTTGTACTTCTCCCACTTTAATCAAGTCTCTGATAAAGTGATACTTTGTAGCCATGTGTTTGGTCTGCTCGTGAAACACTGCATTCTTGGATAGTGCAATAGCGCTTTGGCAATCACAGTAAATCTCTACTGAGTTCTGAGGAAATCCTAGTTCCTCCGCAAACCTCTTTAGCCACACGCCTTCCTTCACTGCTTCTGACAACGCAATATATTCTGCTTCAGTTGTCGATAGTGCCACTACCTTCTGTAATGAGGATCTCCAGCTCACTGGATTACCACCCGCAGTAAAGACCATTCCTGTTGTTGATTTCGCATTGTCCATATCACCACCATAATCTGAATCACAATAACCAGTAACCACAAAGTCTCCCTTCCGTTTGAAATTCAAACAAGTATCAGTGGAGCCTTTAATGTATCTCAGTACCCATTTAACGGCTTGCCAATGATCTGTGATAGGCCGTGACATAAATCTACTGATCACTCCTACTACATATGCCAAGTCAGGGCGTGTTCCCACCATTGAGTACATAATACTTCCCACTGCGTTCTGATACGGCACCTTCTTCATACACTCCTCCTGATCTCGCAACTCCTCGTCTGTAGCTGCTTTTAGCGCAAAATGAGCTCCTAACGGTGTAGCAACCGTCTTGCACTGGTCCATATTGAATTTACCCAACACTTTCCACAAGTAATCCTCTTGAGAAACACACAGCTTCCTGTTAACCCGATCTCGAGTGATCTCCATTCCTAAAATCTTTTTAGCATCTCCCAAGTCCTTCATTTCAAATTCTGCACTCAAACAGACTTCAGCTTCTGAACTTCAGCTTTGTTAACAGAAGCTATGAGTATATCGTCCACATAAAGCAGCATATAGACATATTCTCCCTGCTTGTTCTTCTGGAAGTAGACACACGAATCATACTTGCTTCTCGTATATCCTTTTGATCTTACGAAGTCATCAAACCTCTTGTTCCATTGTCTTGGACTCTGCTTCAAACCATATAACGATCTCTTGAGCTTACAGACTCTGTTCGGATATCTTTTATCGACAAAACCCTCCGGTTGCTCCATCACTATGAATTCATCCAAATTACCATGTAAAAACGCGGTTTTTACGTCCATCTGTTGTAGCTCCATGTCAAAGTGAGTGACAGTCGATAGTATGAACCGTATGGAAACATGCTTAACCACCGGAGCGAAGATCTCTTGGTAATCTATTCCCTCCGTTTGGGAGTAACCCTTTGCTAACAATCCAGCTTTATGTCTTGGGGGTTCTACTCCAGCTATCCCTGCCTTTCTCTTGAAAAGCCATCTGCAGCCAATTGTCTTCTGACCCTTAGGTCTTTCTATAAGATCCCATGTCTCATTTGCTTCAAGAGACGTCATCTCATCCTGAGCTGCTCCAGTCCATTTATCACTATCAGCATCCATCATGGCTTCTTTCCATGAACTAGGTTCTGTCAACGTATCTTCGGACATAAAACAGACCAATCCAGCAAACTGATCCTCGCCATCAGTGATGTCACACTCATAGTCCATCAGTCTTGGTGGAGGTCTTGTGGATCTCCTTTCTATATCTCTGGCAAGTTGATATTCATTTAGGTCAGGTTCCTCTGAATCATCAGCTTCATCAGTAGTTTCTGTTTCAACTTCTGTACCGTTATGCTCCTTCTCAGTCTTCAGTACGTTGAAGTCAACTACTTGAGGAACTGTTCTGACATCCTCTATCTCAGCTACCTCAGTCTTAATATCTTTGTAGACCTGTTCCTCTCTGAACACCACATTTCTACTGATAACCACCTTTTTCTCATCGAGAAGCCACACCTTAAAACCTTTTACTCCTTCTGGATAGGCAGTAAATATCCCTTTCTTGGCTCTTGGAAGAAGCTTTCCTTCAGAGGAATGTACATAAGCCAGACACCCAAACCATTTCAGGTTACTGAGGTCAGGAACTTGAGACGTCCATAATTCTTCAGGTATTCTGAACTCCAATGCTGACGATGGGGATCTGTTGATTAGATATACTGCAGTAGCCGCCGCTTCTGCCCAAAACTTCAACTCCATTCCACTCTCACTCAACATGCTTCGAACCTTGTTCATTATCGTCCTGTTAAGTCTTTCAGCAATACCATTTTGCTGCGGTGTGTATGTGCACGTACGATGCCTAACAATGCCCTGCTCCTTACAGAATCCGTCAAATTGCTTGTTGCAAAATTCCAACCCATTGTCGGTTCTGAGTCTCTTGATCTTTCTCTTGCTTTGCGTTTCTACCATCTGCTTCCATACTACAAAACTCTGAAACGCTTCATCTTTGAACCTCAGGAAGTATAGCCATACCTTTCTTGTACAATCGTCTGTGAAAGAGATGAAGTACTGGCTCTTGGTTAGGCTGAATGGGACATTTGGTGATCCCCAGAGGTCAGAATGCACGTAATCCAGTTTATTTTTGGTTACATGCTTAGCCTGGCTGAAGCTTACCTTGTGTGTTTTCCCAATCACACACGCTTCACAGAAATTCAAGCTCTCAACTTTGCTCTTTCCAAATGATCCCTTCTTGTTAAGAATCTCCATACCCTTCTGTCCGAGGTGGCCAAGTCTGCTATGCCACATCTGAGTGTCACTGATCAGCTTGTCTGTGGTTGAAGCTGAACTAGTTTCACCTACACACGATGACGTTGATCTGGCCTTAGAGGTAAGGATGTAAAGTCACTGTCTTCGTAGTCCCTTCATAAAGACTGTACACCCTTTGATTACTTTCAGGACTCCATTTTCTGCCTTGAACTTGCAGCCTTTGTCTTCAAGGGTTCCCATTGATATCAGGTTCCTCAAAATCCCTGGCATGTATCTGACTTTGGTGGTAGAAAAGTAGTTCCATCGTCATTTTGGAAACGTACAGCTCCCACGCCTTTGACTTCTACTACCGTATCATTCGCCATTCTCACTCTGCCTTGTCGAACTTCTTGCAGGTCAAGGAACACATCTCGTCTCGGTGTCATATGGAACGAGCAACCCGTGTCAAGCACCCATTCATCGTAATCTGCTACCACTGCATTAGCTTCATCTACTATCAACCCTACCAAGTCCTTTGCATCATCTTTCGCTAGGGAAGCTTCCCCACTGTCTTGATCAGGCTTCTGGTTCTTGTTTCTTTCAAGCCATTTATGACACTGCCGCTTGAAATGACCTTCTTTTCCGCATGACCAGCACAGACGCTTCCCATCCTTACTTTTTGATTTTGACCTGAACTTGTTTTTACCTGCAAAAGCATTTCTATTTCTACTCTCCGACCTACCTCTTACATAGTTTCCTTCCCCATTCAACTTAGCTGTAGATGAGTCCTTATATTCCAATTCTTTAGACCTAGCAGCACTAGCAATCTCATCTACTCTAATAGCCTCTCTACTATACTTTAACGTCTCTTTAAGAGAGTCATACCTGCTTGGCAAAGCATTGAGTAGCAGTATCGCTTGTACCTCCTCGGGTATTTCTATGTTGAGTTTGTTCAGGTCCGTGACAAGTTTGAGGAAGTCGTCGACGTTCTGGTCGATAGTCTTTGCTTCTTGCATCTTGAATGAGTAGACCTTGAGTTGCGCATGCACTCTGTTAGGGAGAGTCTTCGCCATATACAGCTTGTCAAGAAGTTCCCATGCCTCCAATGCCGTAGTACACTTGTCGAGTTTTCTGAGAACATGATCTCCAACACTCATGAAGATGATGTTTAACGCCTTCTCATCTCGATCCAATCTTGCCGTTTCTTCAAGATCTTTCTTCTTCTTGGATTCTTCATCATCCTCATCTGTCTTCATCGTCACTAAGGCTTGTGACTGTGGTGACAGAACATCCTTCAAGCCTTGAACACTTAAGTTAGCAAGCATCCTCTTCTTCCAGATCCCGGTTCCGTCGAACATCGTGATCTGGATCTGCATCTTCATCTTGTGCGTCGCCATCACAAGATTCACCTACTTTGCAGATTCACTCTCCGATCGAGAAGTCGAATCTCACCGTTTTTGATCTTTGTAACCTTCAGCTCGATCTTCTTAACCTCCGGCTCTGATACCAATTTGTGAAACTCAATCACGCTCCACTCGATCACTGTCTACTGTCGAACGGAAGGATCACACAAGCGAGCGTTCACCCGGTGTTCACCGCACCACTCCATTAACGAGGAGTGGTTGGTATATCTCACCGGGGCCGGGATTGAACCGGCAATATACTATGCCTTCAACGGATGAACTCACAATCCGAGCCACCGTCTTTACAACTCGATCACCTAGCTTCTCTCTCACTTTACAATACGTTTGAGTGCTGATCTAACAAGATCCTAATCAGCTCAGCTCATACTTATCCTAGTCTAACCGTCACACGTGCGCACACTTCACACGTGAGATCAACAACTCGAGAGAGAGAGCCGGTTCTAATTGATTACAAGCTTAACCGACTAAACCAACTTTAATCCCCCTATACAATTAGAACCTAAACCAATGGATAGAAACTTGACTATATCCAACAAAAGCCTTAGGGTGTAGGTTAATTATCTTGTTCATCAAAACCTTAGCTTTTTATTTACTGCTTTAATCATAATCATCTAGTTTTAATTCGAAAACTACAAATTTATTGTGTAATCCTAAAGTCTATGTGGATTCGATCCTTAAATATTACAATTGAAACTTTTAATTAAAAGAATAAAATCACTGTTTAGGGCAATTTAAATGATATCACACCTACTCTCCGGTAACAAAAATAAATGTAATCATAATGTTGATGGATGGCACTACAAGATCTAAAATTCAATCAAATAGATTTTAAAACTTCCTTTCTATATGGTAATCAAGCAGTAGAGATTTATATGAAAAAATCAAAAAAGGTTGGTTGTCCCATAACAAGAAAAGTCTACAGACTTGTTAAGTCATTATACAAACTAAAACAAATTCTAAAATAATGGCATGGAAGTTTTGGCCATGTTCATCTTATGATGTCAAACAGTTCAACTTTATGAGTGTGCTACGTTCATATACATCAAAATTACCCTACACAGATACATTTGCATTATTTGTATGTTGATCAAATGCTCAACTGAAAGTAATAAAGACATGATCAGTCAAACTAAAAATATTTAGGGTTGCAAGTTTGATATGAAATATATGGAATTAATGTATGTCATTATAGGGATTAAAACACTAAAAAAAAAAATCAAGGAATCATATTATCTTAAATTCATTATGTTGAAATGATACTTGACATATTCAAAATCTACTCAAAATGGGAATTCAAAAACTCTCATATACATGAACCTTCACCTGACTAAAAATATAAGTGAAGCGGTGTCATAATTGGAGTATACTCATGTAATCAGAAGTCTAATGTACTTAACAAACTGCATTAGCCCTGATCTATCACATGTAGTTAATGTATTTAGTCACTACACAATTAATCCAAATCATATACACTAGAAAGCCATAACTAGATTATTAAAGTAGTGATGCTATACTAAAAGTTACGGACTACGCTGTGGTAAATAACTGAATGTTTTAAAAGGATAAAATGATGCCAAATAGATTTCCAACTGTAAAAATCAAAATCCAAAAAAGTGGATATGTCTTTACACTTTGTGGTGCAGCAATGTCTTAGAAATCTTACAACCAACTTTGTTCGCCAGATCGACAATTGAATGTAAAATTAACAACTTGAGATAAATGTGGAGAGGAAGTAGAATACTTCAAATTTGTTTTGAAGATATTCACATGTGGATAAGCCAATTTTATAGTAACATGTAGATTCTGATAGACAGTCAACTATTTACCGGTTATCAATTTATATAATGGTAAATATTTTCATATTATAAGACAACATAAAACTATTATAGAAATAAGCCAAGGAAGGAGGCGAGAAGTGATTGTGGTGGTGCTTCCATATGAACATCCCACAAGCTCAATGGCTGGTCAGGGAAATGACAATTCTAATCGGAATAAGGAGCAGTAGAGTGGTGGTGTACAGAAAGCTAAATGTTTAGCGAGCACCATTGTAACTCCATCCAGAGTCACTTCAGCTCAAGAAGACAACATTACTATCCGAGCCAAGTGTACGCCAAGGTCACTCACGTTCTCTCCCTCTAGTTTGCAAGTGGAGGCAAATGGTTTTGAGAATGAACAAATTATCGGAGCTCTGAATGATATGAAGTTAGTGGATCAGAATAATGATGGCAGTATGATGGAGTGTGAAGAGCAGGAAGATGATTTATTGGGAGAGGATCTTATTGCAATGGAAGATGTGCAACCTTATACTTTGGCTACATCTTCAACTACTAAGGATCTTAAAAAAGAAAGCAATTCCGCAACGATTAGTAATAGAAGGAATGTCCCATTGGGCATTCAACCAAAAAAAGCAAAGTTCCTTCGTCGAGGATCTCTGATCTCACTCAAATTACCCTAAAGAGTTAATTTACTCTCTCAAATAAGAGGTTCAATTGCAGTACTTATGGATCGAATCCACAAGGAGCTAGGGAACCTAATAAATCTAATGGGATTTGTTAAGTTGGATGTTTTAATGATTGTAAATTAGTTTTTATTGTGCAAGTAATTGCTTGATTGATTGGTTGAGGTTTTGGTGCTAAAAAGGAAATATCTAGACTTAGGGTTTTTATTCAGGAAACTTGGAATTATAATCCTACAGATGCCTAATGAGTTGCATGCATGATAATGTAGAGCTCAACTACTAAGCAACAAGTCAATCAGCTCTCGCGTTTATGGACTTGTCTATTAGGTAGATCTAATGACCCAAACAAATGTGTTCGATCAATAGCAAGTGTCGATCGATGATCCTATAGGGATATCGATCGATACACCTTTCACTCCGTTGATCGATTATCTAATACATATATCGATCAACGCGCTTGTAGTTAAGCGTTATGCGCGGGTTGAATAATGCTCACTAAGCTCACTAGATCAGCTTTCGCCTTACTCTTAGCAAGAAACTTAGCTTAATTAGAATGGTTTCAGGTTGAGAATGAAGCTCTCGCTTTTATCGAACAATCTTAGGGAAAGTTCTAGGTAGCTAATCTAGAATCAGGCATTAATGATAATCCTAATGATTATTATCACAACTCAGCAATCTATAGTTGAGGCTAATCCTTCATACCCTATTTAAACCCTAAAATTTGACAATGTAACTACTCAGACATGAGTAAGTAATTCATAGCAGCAATTAGGTAAGAAAACTTCATTAAAATAATAAACAGATATTAATGGAGTTCCAATCACAAATATAACTTTGGATCTTCTCTACAATCTATCAAAATCCTAAAAACCTTTGCTGATAATACTAAAACTAAAAACACAAGAAAACACACTTTGCCTCTAACATGGTGGCAAAGCTTATATATTTAAGTTAAAACTCGTCAGAGGTAATCTTGTAAATTGGTGAAAACTTGGGCTTCAAGTCAGCTGTGACCAAACGACCTTTCTCCGCGCTTCGCTGTCGATCAATGTTCTGACGTGAACATCGATCGATATTTGTTCATCAATATCGACCGATGGTCGAGCTCGATGGTCATCTCGGTTGCTTTCTCCAAATATCTCCAAAATGCTCCAAAATCATCACTTATCTCCAAATCACTTTTGATCTTATAAATATAATAAATAGACTCTATAATATAATAATTTGTAGTAAAAACACCCATAAACCATGGGTGAAAGTGGGTTAAATCCATGGTCTATCAATCTCCAAGATCACGATCAGCTATGCCTCCTGGGTCAGTAGATCCTAAGAGGATACGACAGCATCGGAACAGCACAAAGAAGGGAAGAGTAACTGAAAACAAGAACGGTGGTTCGATGGGTTCCAAAAACCCATCCAAACATCATCCATAAGGACAATCAGTTGGAACGGTCGAGGGAATGG
This sequence comes from Brassica napus, assembly GCF_020379485.1. Taxonomy (NCBI): domain Eukaryota; kingdom Viridiplantae; phylum Streptophyta; class Magnoliopsida; order Brassicales; family Brassicaceae; genus Brassica; species Brassica napus. The sequence continues at coordinate 19,086,585 of NC_063442.1, read as the reverse complement.
GAGCAACCTCACAGTTCAACGCCTCACGGAGATGTGTCAGAAGCATCGCCTAGGATTTGTGTTCCTTTCTGAGACGAAGAATAAAAGGCTGCTGTCGCAAAACATTCAGGCCGACTTAGTGTTGGGGTCAAAATCGGTCATGACGGAATCAATGTCTGAAAGTCCGTAAAAATCAGCATAACCGTTTTTACGAAAAGTAATCTTCGTAAAGATATATTTACGAACAGCCTTGCAGTAAAATATCGTCCAAATCTCAATCGAACCACTAAATACCGATTGTCCGAAGGCAACGGACATATATCCAAATCGGCCGCGGACAAGCTCGAGTATGGAAATCAGACCGCGGACAAGCCAAGCTCGATCGATACGCGGCGACCAAGCATGCACACAGCTCGGTCGCTACGTAGCGACCGAGCTCGAGCCAAGCTCGGTCGTCACATAGCGACCGAGCGTCCGTCTCGCTCGGTCGCTACGTAGCGACCAAGCATCCGTCTCGCTCGGTCGCTACGTAGTGACCGAGCGATCGTCCCGCTCGGTCGCTACGTAGCGACCGAGCGATCGTCCCGCTCGGTCGCTACGTAGCGACCGAGCTCGAGCCAAAGCTCGGTCGCTACGTAGCGACCGAGTGATCGTCCCGCTCGGTTGCTACGTAGCGACCGAGCTCAGCCAAGCTCGGTCGCTACGTAGCGACCGAGCTCGAGCCAAAGCTCGGTCGCTACGTAGCGACCGAGCGATCGTCCCGCTCGGTCGCTACGTAGCGACCGAGTTCGAGCCAAAGTTCGGTCGCTACGAAGCGACCGGGCTCGAGCCAAAGTTCGGTCGCTGTGTAGCGATTGAACTTTTCCGAACGTCAATACGACACCATTTCTTGCATTCTCGTCAAAACCTTCGAATGCTATCTCCCGAAGACCGTAGCAAGCTCAGTCCATGTTTCCCGCCATTCTAATTCATCGATCAAACTTCGCGGATTAGAAACCGCGGAAAACTCGTAGTAAACGTGTCGAGTCGGAAGACGGCCCAAAGGGACCTAAAACACGACTCGAGGCCCATCCTATGATTTTCCTAACCAAAAGCCCGTAAACCACAGCCTGGTTTACGCTTGGTCCACAAGGAAGGATAAATGTCAAGTTTCCGCGGATAAATACGGAAGTTTTGAAGATAATTGTGATGATCGGGAAAAATGGAATATCTCCATTTTTATGCTATGACGGCTTAAGGGCAGAAGAGCAAAAGCGTAAACCGACCTTGGAGCTAGTATTTCAGGAGTCCTAGGCGAGGAGCAAGGGCGGAACTTTTTAGATTCATAATTCTCTGCACTTAGAAACTTTAGGCTTATTCTCGACAAGTTCGGTTTCTATGACTGGCACTCAATTACTAGACGAACTCGCCCAGGCAGTTCGATCTCTTGTCCAGCTCTATCAATTGAACTACGTTCGGCTTGATCCTCGAAAGGGGTACGTAGGCAGCCTTTAACAAGGTTCAGTCCGAAATCAATCAAAAACCTTTTCTTTATCTATTTCGTCTTTCGTTATCGAGCTGCGACTCAACTAGGTTTGAGCTATTAGGCCGCTAGCACTAAGTAACTCACTGACAGCCTTTGCGGCCAAAGCTTTCATGATCTCTTGTAATGATCGCAACGCTCTTACGCGGAGTCGAAATAAGATCAATTGTTTTCTCTAAACTCGTTTGTTATCTTTTCATAATTTCCGCATACATTTGGTCACTTGTCGTTGGCTCTCGCAGAGATCCGGGACCTCTGGGAAATTAGGGTTTTCCTAGTTTCCTTATTTAAACGGAAATCGACAGTGCGAATTTCGGTTACCACAGTTTGGCGCTAGAAGGAGGGGGGTTACGGATTACTCTTACTCATGGCCACAAAACGCTTGATCGAAACGATGTTTGGATATATGAAAGACAAACTCGCAGCACTGACTGCTCCTATGGCCAACGCTTACGCAAACGCCGTAGTTTTCAACAAAATCGAAAACTTAGTCGCGACCTTCCGCCACAGGAAGAGCACTAAAACAAGCTCGCGATTTCTCCCTGTAAACAAGAAAGGAAACGATAAATCTTATCAGAACCCCGTAAAGAAATCTCGATGCGTAAGGGTTTTACCAAAACACGTTTTCCGAAAACATTTCGGAAGGATAAAACTTGTTCTCCCAAAAAAACCGCTGAAAAACCCCTACGTTAATCGCGGAAAAAGGAAACACAACAAAACGATTACACAGCTCGGTCGCTACGTAGCGACCGAGCACGCACACTGCTCGGTCGCTACGTAGCGACCGAGCACGCACACGCTGCTCGGTCGCTACGTAGCGACCGAGCACGCACACGGCTCGGTCGCTACGTAGCGACCGAGCACACACGCTGCTCGGTCGCTACGTAGCGACCGAGCACACACGCTGCTCGGTCGCTACGTAGCGACCGAGCACACACGCTGCTCGGTCGCTACGTAGCGACCGAGCACGCACACTGCTCGGTCGCTACGTAGCGACCGAGCACGCACACTGCTCGGTCGCTACGTAGCGACTGAGCACGCACACGCTGCTCGGTCGCTACGTAGCGACCGAGCACGCACACGGCTCGGTCGCTACGTAGCGACCGAGCACACACGCTGCTCGGTCGCTACGTAGCGACCGAGCACGCACACGGCTCCGTCGCTACGTAGCGACCGAGCACACACGCTGCTCGGTCGCTACGTAGCGACCGAGCACACACGCTGCTCGGTCGCTACGTAGCGACCGAGCACGCACACGGCTCCGTCGCTACGTAGCGACCGAGCACACACGCTGCTCGGTCGCTACGTAGCGACCGAGCACACACGCTGCTCGGTCGCTACGTAGCGACCGAGCACACACGCTGCTCGGTCGCTACGTAGCGACCGAGCACACACGCTGCTCGGTCGCTACGTAGCGACCGAGCACACACGCTGCTCGGTCGCTACGTAGCGACCGAGCACGCACACGGCTCGGTCGCTACGTAGCGATCGAGCACACACGCTGCTCGGTCGCTACGTAGCGACTGAGCACACACGCTACTCGGTCGCTACGTAGCGACCGAGCACACACGCTGCTCGGTCGCTACGTAGCGACCGAGCACGCACACGCTGCTCGGTCGCTACCTAGCAACCGAGCACGCACACTGCTCGGTCGCTACGTAGCGACCGAGCATGCACATGCTGCTCGGTCGCTACATAGCGACCGAGCACACACACTGCTCGGTCGCTACGTAGTGACCGAGCTCAAGCCAACTCTCCACTCGCTACATAGCGACCTGTAAGGCCTCAGAAAGGTCCTCCTTTGGGTTCTCTTTTGAATCCTCGTCGAAACACTTTTCGTTTCGTCTCAATCGGAGTTTCCGTTGAGATTTTACGACGAAAACAAGTAGGACTCTTCTCGGCTTGCTTCCACTCGCTACGTAGCGACCTGTCAGACTGTCAGTCGCTACGTAGCGACCTGTAAGGCCTCAGAAAGGTCCTCCTTTGGGTTCTATTTTGAATCCTCGTCGAAACGTTTTTCGTTTCGTCTCAATCGGAGTTTCCGTTGAAATTTTACGACAAAAACAAGTAGGACGCTTCTCGGCTTGCTTCCATTCGCTACGTAGCGACCTGTCAGACTGTCAGTCGCTACGTAGCGACCTGTAAGTCCTCAAAGGGTTCCTCCTTTGCGTTCTCCTTTGAATCCTCTTCGAAACGCTTTTCGTTTCGTCTCAATCGGAGTTTCCGTTGAGATTTTACGACGAAACAAGTAGGACACTTCTCGGCTTGCTTCCATTCGCTACGTAGCGACCTGTCAGACTGTCAGTCGCTACGTAGCGACCAAGTCCTCAAAGGGTTCATCCTTTGCGTTCTCTTTTGAATCCTCTTCGAAACGCTTTTCGTTTCGTCTCAATCGGAGTTTCCGTTGAGATTTTACGACGAAAACAAGTGGGACTCATCTCGGCTCCCTTCCACTCGCTATAGCGACCGAGATGACATCCTCACTCGCTATAGTGACCTGTCAGGCCTCAAAGGGGTCCTCCTTTGCGTTCTCCTTTGAATTCTCCTTGAAACGCTTTTCGTTTCGTCTCAATCGGAGTTTCCGTTGAGATTTTACGACAAAAACAAGTAAACCTCATCTTAAACTCCTTGACTTGTTTATGCTCACCCTACCTCCATCTTTGCGTTCACTTTCGGATCTCGATCGAAACGTCTCTTGTTTCGCCTCGATTGAAGTTACCATTGAGACTTTACGATATAAAAAAAAAAACCGCAAAGACCTATTTTCTCGCATGGATTCAGATTAATCGTATAAAACGGCAATGGTTAACTTAACACCTTAGCCGCCTTAACTATACGATTACGTTGAACCTTTTTACAAAAATCGACGTCTTATCTAAGGAGAAGATAACAGTCAAGTTCGGAAGATAAATGTCAAAGTTTCAAAGGATAAACACCAATACCGGAAATGGCGAACATACACGAGAATAGGAAACGAAAATGAGCACGCAAAACTGAGAAGGGACAAAACTGCATCTTCGAGAGAACTAAGGTATTTCCGACTTGAAATTTTTGAAATCAGACTTGGAATTTTCGTAGGAAATTACTTTGAGGCTGCCATAGAACTTTAGGGAACGTAAAACCTAGGCGGATAGTCTAGCGAACTAAGTTTTAAGCGATTTTTCCTGTCTCGATATATTGTTCCATAATTGTTCATCCAGATCTTGCAAACCGATCTAAACTCTCCGAAAGTCGAGAAACGATCGCCACGCATATCAAGCTCGCTTCCTAAAGAGAGAAAAAGTTAGAGACATGAACGTCGTCTTAAAACCGATTCGTTTCTTAAAACCGAACCGACATATCCCAAGTCGTCAACGTGGAAACAACCAAATCACAGTCAAAGCGTCGTCTATAAATCATCCCGAATTATCGATCATTCCAAACATCAGAAGAGGAAACGTACACAACCCTTCAAAGTATCGGTTCAACCGTTTTCTTTGGTAAAAAAATGGGGGGAGTAGGTACGTATACTATACTCGTATACTCCCAAACTTCAAAAAACTTCTGCAAATCGTCAAGAATAGGCAAACGACAATCTTAATATTCGTCTAAACGCTAGCAACATATCCAGACGATCATGAACATAATCTCAAAAACTATACATCATTTCTTGTCGCAATCATGCGTACAGAAAACTTGTACCAATATCAAACTGAAACTCGACGATTAGCCAAAGTATTGAAGCCTTTTCCGGCTTCAATAAGCCAGTTTCGTTTTAAAAATTTTACGAGAAATCTTCAATCACCAAAGCATTTCTTTCAGTTTCCGTTGTACCAAGTAAGTCACGGAAAAGCATCGAAAACATTTGCGACGAAGAAGACTCGAGAATAGATGTAGCATCATGCACATTAAAAGGAACACTTTCCTCCCGATGGTTAGCTAGATCCACCTCTGGATGACCAATTAGTTCAAGAAACGAATGTGTCATGAGAATCCTCTCGAAAAACCTATGAAAAACGTTCTGCGACTAGATCGTATTGAAATAAACTTCGGTAACACTCCATGAGTAACTCCAAGCAACTTTCACCTAAGATCAAAATCACGGCGGGAACGTTTCTCGTAAAACCCGCAGAAACAATGCTACTTTGACATATGTATACATATCACTGATTTACGACCTTCGTAAAATCGGTTATATGATATGATAAATTATCGTATAGCCCATAGTCGGAAATCATATGATAAATTCTTCGTAACGAAACTAAGTCCTAACAACCAAACGGTTAACGGAAAATCTAAACTTTTCGAAAATTGACCAAGTTCAATACGCTCCACAATTCACTTTAAGCCCGCAACGTTTTAACCATAATACGCGGCATGTAAGGAAAAATTCGTAACAAAGCTTCTAGAGCTATACGAAACATCCTAAAAAATGCACGAAATACATCTCGGAAGGCCAACACTTCACAAAGCATTATGAAGGAAAATGCTTGTTCCCATGGACAAATTTACACGACACCTCAGTCATAATTCCTCGATCGCAAATAAAGCTATTAGCATCCGAGCAGGAACAACAATTTTTGGCTGCGAACATTCATAGTCAAACCAGAACGTTTCTCAAACACAGGGCTAATACTAAACCCTCGCAACATCGCGAAATATCTTCAAAGCCCGCGAACATTTCAAGCACGAAACGTGGCATACGAAAGAATAACAAATCTTCAGCATCGCGAGACGTCGCGGACGCCTGAAGATTAGTTCTTCGACGAAATTTCCTTCCTCGATAAATACACCTTCATGGAAGACCAGACAGTCATACGCACTAACATCTTCTCAAAACATATTCTTCGCGAAGACTCAAAATAGTAATTTTTACCATTAAGTTTGTTGCTGATCACAACAAACTCTTAAACGTCCTAAACAGACTTAGCCATCTCGTAGAAGATGACTCTCTTACATCCGACACAAGGATAATAGCGCTATAAAAGAAATCCGAAATTTTGGTCTAGCACTTCCGGTTTCCGGAGAGATGCTCGATTCGTATCAAACAAGTCGTATAAGCCGAGAACCTATCGCGGACTTTAAATCGATACGAATCAGGAAGAAATCGCAACAGGAAAAACGATAGCCGGCCAGTCACCGCACAATCCTTAAACCGAAAGTAAACCTAGGTCTTGCCCTAAACCCAGCACACTGGTCTCTAACATCTCTAGGCATAGTATCAAACACCCTGATAAGAGATCCCAAAATTTGTCTCTTTGCCAATATTCGAACGTCTTCAGAAAAATCCCGCAAGTTTACACACTGCGAAAAACTCTCGAAACAGATTATGGATATGGCAATTCACACAGAGTTAGATTACGAGACGACAACTCGTAGTCTTCCCTCTACACCCATACAAAACGCCATCGGCAGCAACACACCTTATAACTGCTACATAAAAACTAGACCATAAAGGTCCTACTGGAAAACTAGTCATAAGAACCTTAACTCCAAGATGAACTACGAAAGGCTTGATCCCTTCAACAAGGGTACGTAGGCAGCCGTCATAAGGCGCAGCCCCAATCTTTTCCGTTTTCTACTTTTAGGAGAGCGAGAAGATCACTTACCACAGACCTTTTCAACCATTAATTCTGCCTAACTCACCTAACTTGCCTAAAGCCACTCGCTAGAACCTCACGCTAGAAGCTCATGATTCTAACGAGCTGGGGGGCTAACTGTTGGGGTCAAAATCGGTCATGACGGAATCAATGTCTGAAAGTCCGTAAAAATCAGCATAACCGTTTTTACGAAAAGTAATCTACGTAAAGATATCTTTACGAACAGCCTTGCAGTAAAATATCGTCCAAATCTCAATCGAACCACTAAATATCGATTGTCCGAAGGCAACAGACATATATCCAAATCGGCCGCGGACAAGCTCGAGTATGGAAATCAGACCGCGGACAAGCCAAGCTCGATCGATACGCGGCGACCAAGCATGCACACAGCTCGGTCGCTACGTAGCGACCGAGCTCGAGCCAAGCTCGGTCGCTACATAGCGACCGAGCGTCCGTCTCGCTCGGTCGCTACGTAGCGACCAAGCATCCGTCTCGCTCGGTCGCTACGTAGCGACCGAGCGATCGTCCCGCTCGGTCGCTATGTAGCGACCGAGCTCGAGCCAAAGCTCGGTCGCTACGTAGTGACCGAGCGATCGTCCCGCTCGGTTGCTACGTAGCGACCGAGCTCAGCCAAGCTCGGTCGCTACGTAGCGACCGAGCGATCGTCCCGCTCGGTCGCTACGTAGCGACCGAGCGATCGTCCCGCTCGGTCGCTACGTAGCGACCGAGCTCGAGCCAAAGCTCGGTCGCTACGTAGCGACCGAGCGATCATCCCGCTCGGTCGCTACGTAGCGACCGAGCTCAGCCAAGCTCGGTCGCTACGTAGCGACCGAGCGATCGTCCCGCTCGGTCGCTACGTAGCGACCGAGCTCGAGCCAAAGCTCGGTCACTACGTAGCGACCGAGCTCAGCCAAGCTCGGTCGCTACGTAGCGACCGAGCGATCGTCCCGCTCGGTCGCTACGTAGCGACCGAGCGCTTGTCCCGCTCGGTCGCTACGAAGCGACCGGGCTCGAGCCAAAGTTCGGTCGCTGTGTAGCGATTGAACTTTTCCGAACGTCAATACGACACCAGTTCTTGCATTCTCGTCAAAACCTTCGAATGCTATCTCCCGAAGACTGTAGCAAGCTCAGTCCATGTTTCCCGCCATTCTAATTCATCGATCAAATTTCGCGGATTAGAAACCGCGGAAAACTCGTAGTAAACGTGTCGAGTCGGAAGACGGCCCAAAGGGACCTAAAACACGACTCGAGGCCCATCCTATGATTTTCCTAACCAAAAGCCCGTAAACCACAGCCTGGTTTACGCTTGGTCCACAAGGAAGGATAAATGTCAAGTTTCCGCGGATAAATACGAAAGTTTTGAAGATAATTGTGAAGATCGGGAAAAATGGAATATCTCCATTTTTATGCTATGACGGCTTAAGGGCAGAAGAGTAAAAGCGTAAACCGACCTTGGAGCTAGTATATAAGGAGTCCTAGGCGAGGAGCAAGGGCGGAACTTTTTAGATTCATAATTCTCTGCACTTAGAAACTTTAGGCTTATTCTCGACAAGTTCGGTTTCTATGACTGGCACTCAATTACTAGACGAACTCGCCCAGGCAGTTCGATCTCTTGTCCAGCTCTATCAATTGAACTACGTTCGGCTTGATCCTCGAAAGGGGTACGTAGGCAGCCTTTAACAAGGTTCAGTCCAAAATCAATCAAAAACCTTTTCTTTATCTATTTCGTATTTCGTTATCGAGCTGGGACTCAACTAGGTTTGAGCTATTAGGCCGCTAGCACTAAGTAACTCGCTGACAGCCTTTGCGGCCAAAGCTTTCATGATCTCTTGTAATGATCGCAACGCTCTTACGCGGAGTCGAAATAAGATCAATTGTTTTCTCTAAACTCGTTTGTTATCTTTTCATAATTTCCGCATATATTTGGTCACTTGTCGTTGGCTCTCGCAGAGATCCGGGACCTCTGGGAAATTAGGGTTTTCCTAGTTTCCTTATTTAAACGGAAATCGACAGTGCGAATTTCGGTTCCCACACTTAGGATTCATTTATTTACCGTTGAGCCACTTGGACTCAACAGAGGTTTAGTTTTGCTTTTTATGAATGAATTTCAAGTTAATGTTTTATTTTCGAATAACAGAATGATTGACATTGAGTCAGTCATTGATGGAATAAAAGTCTTTATGACATTCGTTTATGGAGACCATGTACTAGAACGAAGAGAACAAGTTTGGTAACGTCTTACGCGTTTCTCAACAACATGAAATGGACCTTGGTTTATGATAGGAGATATAAATGAAATCACATGTCACAATGAAAAAGAAGGAGGAAGACAACGCCTTGATAGCTCATTTCTACCTTTTGGACAGATGTTGAGCGATTGTGGTATGCTGGAGTTTCCATTTACTAGGAACATGCTATCATGGGTGGAAACGAGAGCGGGAGGATCAACTATTAGATGTCGTCTCAACAGAGCTGTTGGAAATGAAGATTGGCACGAGAAATTCCCTCCTTCTGCTGTAAAATATATGAGGCTATGGGGATCGGATCATCGTCCGATCCTAGCAGATATTCTCACAAGACCTATAAGAATATCGAAGAAATTCTAATTTGACAAAAGGTGGCTGGACAATGAGGAACTGAGACAAGTAATTTTGGATGGATGGAAATCTCCAGATCTCCTACCCGACGCAAATATAATGGAGCATATTTCTAGTTGTCGTAAAGCCTTGAGCCAGTGGAGGAGAGAGCATAATTTGAACTCAGAGAAATTAGTGGAGTAACTTAAAGAGAAAGTTGAGGGACTGTATTTATGAATGATGAAGTGACAACTGAGGAAATAGCAGAAGCCTTGAAGGAACTCTCTGATGCTCTTAAGGCAGAAGAGATGTTTTGGAAGAAAAAGAGTCGAGTCTTTTGGTTGAGGGAAGGCGATAGAAACAACAAATTCTTTCATGCATTGACAAAGCAGAGGAGAGCTAGGAATAAGATCATACAGCTTAGAGATGCAAATGGAAATGTTGTTGAGGATGAAGAAGGATTGGTAGCCATTGATACTAGTTACTTTAGGCAGATCTTTGAGTCCTCCAACCTAGAAGATTTAGCGGATGCGCTTTCAGAAGTATCCACATCGATTACTGGGTCGATAAATAGTGATACTACTGCTCCGGTCACTGAATGGGAAGTCAAATTAGTACTTTGTGTGATGCATCAAGAAAAGGCTCATGGACCAGATGGGATGACAGTTCTCTTTTATCAGAAGTTCTGGGATATTGTAAAAGATGATTAAACTCATACGGTTAATCAATTTGTTTTTGATGGATCGATGGCAAATGGATTGAATGATACTAATATCTTTCTCATCCCAAAAACGAACAATCCCAATGAGATGTCCCAATTTCGACCCATCATCTTATGTAACGTCAACTACAAGATTATCTCTAAGGTCTTATGCCAGAGATTAAAGAAAGTTCTACCAGATCGAATGCATAAACTCAGTCAGCCTTTGTAGCTGGGAGACAAATTTCAGACAATATTATCATTACCCAAGAAATGTTTCATACCCTAAGAACTAAACCAAGCAGAAGAAACAAAAGGATGGCCATTAAGACAGATATGAGTAAGGCATATGACAGAATGGAGTGGTCGTTCATTGAGGAAGTTATGCGAAAGATTGGGTTCTCTAAGGTTTGGATTACCTGGATTATAAGGTGTGTTACATCGGTAAAATACAAGGTACTTATGAATGGACAACCAACAGAAAATATTGTTCAAGAGAGAGGTCTACGTCAAGGAGATCCTTTGTCTCCTTTCATCTTTATTTTATGCACGAAAGCGCTCGTTAGACTTCTTAATCATACAGAGAACCAAGGGAAGATAATGGGGATGCGCGTTACACTCGTGTGTCCTTATGTATCCCACCTTATCTTTGCTGATGATAGCATATTCTTCTGTAAGGCGGAGCCCCGCGAATGTGAAGAAGTGATGAAAGTAGTCAGGAAATATGGACAAGCATCAGGACAATGCATTAATTTTGAAAAATCCTCCATACACTTTGGCAAGAGGATTAACACAAATGCTAGGCAGCAGATTAAAGATACACTTGGGATCCAGAATGAAGGAGGAATAGGAAGATATCTAGGAATTCCAGAGGATATAAGCGGATCCAAATGCAAACTTTTCGAATTTCTGAAGGATAAATTAATGCATAGACTGAATGGATGGACGGGAAGGTGGCTATCAAAAGGTGGAAAAAAGGTTCTGATTAAATCTATCCTGCTCCCATTGGAGATATGTGAAAACCTTGTGAGTGCCATTGCAAAATTTTGGTGGAGCTCAAACCCCCCCCCCCCCCCCCCCCCCAAAGAAAGGAATTCATTGGGCAAAGTGGGAAAAGGTCTGCAGACCACGAGAAGAAGGCGGGATTGGTTTCCATATGATCCATGAGTTTAACCTTCCTTTACTGGCAAAAAAATTATGGAGACTAGTGCAATACCTTGATTCGCTGGTGGCTAGAGTATTGAAGGGAAGATACTATAGAATGTGTTCGCCTTTACGATCTCTGTAAACAGTCCATCATATGTATGGGCCAGTATCTCAGCAGTGTGGGAACCGAAATTCGCACTGTCGATTTCCGTTTAAATTGAGAAACTAGGAAAACCCTAATTTCCCAGAGGTCCCGGATCTCTGCGAGAGGCAACGACAAGTGACCAAATATATGCGGAAATCATGAAAAGATAACAAACGAGTTTAGAGAAAACAGTAGATCTTATTTCGAGTCCGCGTAAGAGCGTTGTGATCATTACAAGAGGTCATGAAAGCTTTGGCCGCAAAGGCTGTCAGCGAGTTACTTAGTTCTAGCGGCCTAATAGCTCAAACCTAGTTGAGTCACAGCTCGATAACAAAAGACGAAATAGATACAGAAAAGGTTTTTGATTGATTTCGGACTGAACCTTGTTAAAGGCTGCCCACGTACCCCTTTCAAGGATCAAGCCAAACGTAGTTCAATTGATAGAGCTGGACAAGAGATCGAACTGCCTGGGCGAGTTCGTCTAGTAATTGAGTGCCAGTCATAGAAACCGAAGTTGTCGAGAATAAAGCCTAAAGTTTCTAAGTGCAGAGAATTTCGAGTCTAAAAAGTTCTCTCTCCATGCCTCTCACCTTGGACTCCTTATATACTCGCTCCAAGGTCGGTTTACACTTTTACTCTTCTGCCCTTAAGCCGTCATAGCATAAAATAGAGATATTCTATTTTTTCCGATCTTCGTAATTATCTTCAAAATTCTGTATTTATCCACAAAAACTTGACATTTATCTTCCCTTGCGAACCAAGCGTAAACCGTCCTACGCTTTACGGGCTTTTGGTTAAGAAATCGTAAGATGGGCCTCGAGTCGTGTCTTAGGTCCCTTTGGGCCGTATTCCGACTCGAAACGTTTATTGCGACTTCTTTCGATAAAGAACAGACTTTCCGCGGTTTTTACCGCAAAGTTTGATCGATGATTTAGAATGGCGGAAAACATGAACTGAGTTCGCTACGGGCTTCGGGAGATAGCATCGAAGGATAGACGAGAATGCATGGACTGGTGTCGTATCAACGTTTCGGAAGAGCTCGATCGCTACGTAGCGAATGAGCTTTGGCTCGAGCTCGGTCGCTACGTAGCGACCGAGCAGTGTGCATGCTTGGTCGCCGCGTATCGATCGAGCTTGGCTTGTCTGCGGTCCGATTGCCATACTCGAGCTTGTCCGTGGCCGATTTGGATACATGTCTGTTGCCTTTGGACAATCGTATTTAGTGGTTCGATTGAGATTTGAACAAGATTTTACGAGGATTACTTTTCGTAAAAATCTTCATGCTGATTTTTACGGACTTTCAGACATTGATTTCGTCGTGACCGATTTTGACCCCAACAGTTAGCCCCCCAGCTCGTTAGAACCATGAGCTTCTAGCGTGAGGTTCTAGCGAGTGGCTTGGCAAGTTAGGCAAGTAAGGTGAGTTAGGCGGAATTAATGGTTGAAAAGGTCAGTGAAAAGTGGTCTTCTCGCTCTTCTAAAAGTAGAACACGATAAGATTGGGGCTGCGCCTTATGACGGCTGCCTACATACCCTTGTTGAAGGGATCAAGCCTTTCGTAGTTCGTCTTGGAGTTAAGGTTCTTATGACTAGTTTTCCATCGAGACCTTTTGGGTCTAGTTTTTATGTAGCGGTTATCAGGAGTGTTGCTGCCGATGGCATTTTGTATGGGTGTAGAAGGAAGACTAAGAGTTGTCATCTCGTAATCTAACTCTGTGTGAACTGCTATATCTGTAATCTGTATCGAGAGTTTTCCGCATTGTGTAAACTTGCGGGATTTCTGAAGATTCTCGAATATTGGCAAAGAGACAAATTTTGGGATCTCGTATCAGGGTGTTTGATACTATGCCTAGAGATGTTAGAGACCAGTGCGCTGGGTTTAGGGCAAGACCTAGGTTTACTCCTGGTTTTAGAGGGTGCGATGACTAATTCGACTTACGTATCCCGTTTCAGTTTCATCCTGATTCCATACCGATTTAAAGTCCGCGTTAGGTTCTCAGCTTATACGACTTGTATGGTTGGAACCGAGCATCTCTCCAAGGAAAATTTTTAAGCCTCTTGGAAGTGCTGACCAAAAATTTTGGGATTCTTTTATAGCGCTATTATCCTTGTGTCGGATGTACGAGAGTCATCTCTACGAGATGGCTAAGTCTGTTTAGGACGTTAAGAGTTTGTTGTGATCAGCAACAAACTTAATGGTAAAAATTACCATTTTGAGTCTTCGCGAAGAATATTTTTTGAGAAGATGTTAGTGCGTATGACTGTCTGGTCTTCCATGAAGGTGCTTTTATCGAGGAAGGAAATTTCGTCGAAGAACTAATCTTCAGGCGTCTGCGACGTCTCGCGATGCTGAAGATTTGTTATTCTTTCGTATGCCACGTTTCGTGCTTGAAATGTTCGCGGGCTTGAAGATATTTTGCGATGTTGCAAGGGTTTAGTCTTAGCCATGCGTTTGAGAAACATTCTGGTTTGACTACGAATGTTCGCAGCGAAAATTTTTGTTCATGTTTGGATGCTAATAGTTTTATTTGCGATCGAGGAATTATGACTGAGGTGTCGTGTAAATCTTTTTATGGGAACAAGTGTTTTCCTTCATAGTGCTTTGTGAAGTGTTGGCCTTCCGAGATGTATTTCGTGCATTTTTTATGATGTTTTGTATAGCTCTAGAAGCTTAGTTACGAATTTTTCCTTACATGCCGCGTATTATGGTTAAAACGTTGCGAGCTTAAAGTGAATTGTGGAGCGTATTGAACTTGGTCAATTTTTGAAAAGTTTAGATTTGCCGTTAACCGTTTGGTTGTTAGGACTTAGTTTCGTTATGAAGAATTTATCATATGATTTCTGACTATGGGCTATACGATAATTTATCATATCATATAATCGGTTTTACGAAGGTTGTAAATCAGTGATATGTATACATATGTCAAAGTAGCGTTGTTTATGCGGGTTTTACGAGAAACGTTTCTGCTGTGATTTTGATCTTAGGCGAAAGTTGCTTGGAGTTACTCATGGAGTGTTACCGAAGTTTATTTCAATACGATCTAGTCGCATAACGTTTTTCATAAGTTTTTTGAGAGGATTCTCATGACACATTCGTTTCTTGAACGAATTGGTCAACCAGAGGTGGATCTAGCTAACCATCGGGAGGAAAGTGCTCCTTTTAATGTGCACGATGCTACATCTATTCTTGAGTTTTCTTCGTCGCAAATGTTTTCGATGCTTTTCCGTGACTTGCTTGGTTCAACGGAAACTGAAAGAAATGCTTTGGTGATTTTCTCGTAGAAATTTTTAAACGAAACTGGCTTTCTGAAGCCGGAAAGGGCTTCAATACTTTGGCTAATCGTCGAGTTTCAGTTTGATATTGGTACAGGTTTTCTGTACGCATGATTGCGACAAGAAATGATGTATAGTCTTTGAGATTTATGTTCATGATCGTCTGGATATGTGATATACCTTGGATTTGACCCGTTTTCATCCATGGTATATAGGTAATTTACTATATATATATCTATGTTTTCTACTCTTCTAGGTATGTTTTCAGGTTCAGGTGCATTTCAGAGTAAAGCTATGACTTTGGAGCATTTTGGAGGTTAAAGGACATTTCACCCGAGCTGACCACGTAGATGTTGGGGAGAGGAAGATTAATCGATCAATGCTTATCAGTGCTATCGATCGATACCAGGAGATGCCTCGACAGATGAAGATTAATATCGATCGATGTACACAAGTACCATCGATCGATGTCGAGACATCAGACACGCGACATTTGGACTCAGCAGACTTAAAACCCAAGGCCAAGGCAAATTACCAAAATGCCCTGACGAGTTTTTAACCTAGTAGATTATATACTGCCTAAGTGTTTTGACGGCAGAAAAGCTTTTCTAGACCTAGTTTTGTTACAAGTTTCATTTGAGAGAGAGAGAAGAGAGTTTTGGAGAGAAGATCACTTGTGATTGGAACTCTTTGTTTTCATTTTTTTTCATCTATACTATGAGTTTCTATTTCTTTATTGTTATGAATTGCTTCGCTATGTCTGAGTAGTTTAATTATTAGATCCAGGGTTCAGATAAGTTTGTGGGATTAGCCCCAAACTATAGATCTGCCTTGTTGTGATATTCATGATAGATTTGTATTCATTGCTTGTTTTAGCCTTGCTAACTAGAACTTGATAATAGGATTGCATACTCAAGCACCCTTGTTATTCCATCCTGACATCTATCTATCATATTAGGATTTCTAGAGAGGGCTAACCGCCAATTTAGTATCTTAGTAGGGCATATCATACTCGCGCATAGGCTTGGCTAGAACCCGTTGATCGATGTCCTCAACTGACTATTGATCGACGTTGGCAAAGGTGTATCGGTCGACGTCATAATAGACCATCGATCGACACTCTCTCGTTGTCGACATACTAACCGTTGAGACACGAGATTTAGTTTGTTAACTAGTGAAACATGCGACAGCTGATGACTGAGTTAAGCGATTGAGCTCTAATATATCATGCATGCAACAGTTAGGCATCTATAGGTATTATAATCTCCAACACCTGAATAGTGGCCCTGCATCTAATATCATTTCCAACTAAGTTACATTTATTATTTACTCGCTTGTTACTATTGCTATTTCATTTAAACATTTGCAACCTTTAGAATTAATAAACACTAGATTTAATTGTTCCCTAGCTCCTTGTGGATTTGATCCCTAAGTACTACATCTGAACCTCTTTTGATGAGAGTAACACTCCTTAGGGTAATTTGAGTGGTATCGATATGTTGCAAGCGTTTAGACGAATATTAGATTGTCGTTTGCCTATTCTTGACGATTTGCAGAAGTTTTTGAAGTTTGGGAGTATACGTACCTACTCCCCACTTTTTTTTTATGAAAGAAAACGGTTGAACCGATACTTTGAAGGGTTGTGTACGTTTCTTATAGGTTTGGAATGATTGATAATTTGGGACAATTTATAGACGATGCTTGAACTGTGATTTGGTTGTTTCCACGTTGACGACTTGGAATATGTCGGTTCCGAGAAAATTGCCAGAAACGAATCGGTTTTAAGACGACGTTCATGTCTCTAGTTTTTTCTCTCTTTAGGAAGTGAGCTTGATATGCGTGGCGATCGTTTCTCGATTTTCAGAGAGTTTAGATTTGCAAGATCTAGATGAACAATTATGGAACAATATATCGAGACAGGAAAAATCACTTAAGACTTAGTTCACTAGACTATCAGCCTAGGTTTTATGTTCCCTAAAGTTCTATGGCAGCCTCAAAGTAATTTCCTACGAAAATTCCAAGTCTGATTTCAAAAATTTCAATTCGGAAATACCTTAGTTCTCTCGAAGGTGCAGTTTTGTCTCTTCTCAGTTTTGCTTGCTCATTTCCCTTTCCTCTTCTCGTGTATGTTCGTCATTTCCGATATTGGTGTTTATCCTTTGAAACTTGACATTTATCTTCCGAACTTGACTGTTATCTTCTCCTTCGATACAACGTCAATTTTTATAAAAAGGTTCAACGTAATCGTATAGTTGAGGCCGCTAAAGTGTTAAGTTAACTATTGCCATTTTATACGATCAGTTTGAATTCATGCGAGGAAAAAAGTCTTTGCGGTTTTTTTTTTTATATCATAAAGTCTCAATGGTAACTTTAATTGAGGAGAAATAAGAGACGTTTCGATAGCGATTCGAAAGTGAACGCAAAGATGGAGGTAGGGCGAGCAGGAACAAGCCAAGGAGTTTAAGATGAGTTTTACTTGTTTTCGTCGTAAAATCTCAATGGAAACTCCGATTGAGACGAAACAAAAAGCGTTTCGATGAGGATTCAAAGGAGAACGCAAAGGAGGACCCCTTTGAGGCCTGACGGGTCGCTATAGCGACTGAGGATGTCATCTCGGTCGCTATAGCGATTGAAAGGGAGCCAAGATGAGTCTCACTTGTTTTCGTCGTAAAATCTCAACGGAAACTCCGATTGAGACGAAACGAAAAGCGTTTCGATGAGGATTCAAAGGAGAACGCAAAGGAGGACCCCTTTGAGGTCTGACAGGTCGCTATAGCGAGTGAAAGGGAGCGAAGACGAGTCCCACTTGTTTTCGTCGTAAAATCTCAATGGAAACTTCGATTGAGACGAAACGAAAAGCGTTTCGATGAGGATTCAAAATAAAACCCAAAGTAGGACCTTTCTGAGGCCTTACCTGTCACTACTTAGTGAGTGAAGGTCTGACAGGTCGCTACGTAGCGATTGGAAGCAAGCCAAGAAGCGTGGCGATGAGGATTCAAAAGAGAACCCAAAGGAGGACCTTTCTGAGGACTTACAGGTCGCTATGTAGCGAGTGGAGAGTTGGCTTGAGCTCGGTCGCTACGTAGCGACCTAGCCGTGTGCGTGCTCGGTCGCTACGTAGCGACCGAGCCGTTGGCGTGCTCGGTCGCTACGTAGCGACCGAGCAGTGTGCATGCTTGGTCGCTACGTAGCGACCAAGCAGCGTGTCTGTGCTCGGTCGCTACGTAGCGACTCATGTGCGTACTCGGTCGCTACGTAGTGACCGAGCAGCGTGTGCGTGCTCGGTCGCTACGTAGCGACCGAGCAGTGTGCGTGTGCGTGCCCGGTCGCTACGTAGCGACCGAGCAGTGTGCGTGCTCGGTCGCTACGTATCGACCGAGCTGTGTAATCGTTTTGTTGTGTTTCCTTTTTCCGCGATTAACCTAGGGGTTTTTCAGCGGTTTTTGGGAGAACAAGTTTTACCCTGCCGAAAAATTTTCGGAAAACGTTTTGATAAAACCCTTACGCATTAAGATTTCTTTTATTCGATAATGAGCCAAACTTACGGGGTTTGATAAGATTTATCGTTTCGCTTTATGTTTAGAAAGAGAAATCGCGAGCTCGTTTCATTGCACTTCCTGCGGCGAAAAGTCGCAGCAAGGTTTACGATTTTCTCAAGAATTGTGGCGTTTGCGGAGTCGTTAACCATAGGAGCAGTCAGTGCGACGAGTTTGTCTTTCATATATCCAGACATCGTTTCAATTAAGCATTTTGTGGCCATGAGTAAGAGTAATCCGTAACCTCCCCCCCCCCCTCCTTCTAGCGCCAAACTGTGGGAACCGAAATTCGCACTGTCGATTTCCGTTTAAATTGAGAAACTAGGAAAACCCTAATTTCCCAGAGGTCCCGGATCTCTGCGAGAGCCAACGACAAGTGACCAAATATATGCGAAAATCATGAAAAGATAACAAACGAGTTTAGAGAAAACAGTAGATCTTATTTCGAGTCCGCGTAAGAGCGTTGCGATCATTACAAGAGGTCATGAAAGCTTTGGCCGCAAAGGCTGTCAGCGAGTTACTTATTTCTAGCGGCCTAATAGCTCAAACCTAGTTGAGTCGCAGCTCGATAACAAAAGACGAATTAGATACAGAAAAGGTTTTTGATTGATTTCAGACTGAACCTTGTTAAAGGCTGCCAACGTACCCCTTTCGAGGATGAAGCCGAACGTAGTTCAATTGATAGAGCTGGACAAGAGATCGAACTGCCTGGGCGAGTTCGTCTAGTAATTGAGTGCCAGTCATAGAAACCGAACTTGTCGAGAATAAAGCCTAAAGTATCTAAGTGAAGAGAATTCCGAGTCTAAAAAGTTCTCTCTCCATGCCTCTCGCCTAGGACTCCTTATATACTCGCTCCAAGGTCGGTTTACGCTTTTACTCTTCTGCCCTTAAGCCGTCATAGTATAAAATGGAGATATTCCATTTTTTCTGATCTTCGTAATTATCTTCAAAATTCTGTATTTATCCGCGGAAACTTGACATTTATCTTCCCTTGCATCCCTAGATAAAGAACGGACTTTCCGCGGTTTTTACTGCAAAGTTTGATCGATGATTTAGAATGGCGGAAAACATGAACTGAGTTTGCTACGGTCTTCGGGAGATAACATCGAAGGATAGACAAAAATGCATGGACTGGTGTCGTATCGACGTTTCGGAAGAGCTCGGTCGCTAAATAGCGAATGAGCTTTGGCTCGAGCTCGGTCGCTACGTAGCGACCGAGCGGGACGGATGCTCGGTCGCTACGTAGCGACCGAGCGGGAAGGACGCTCGGTCTCTACGTAGCGACCGAGCTTGCCTCGAGCTCGGTCGCTACGTAGGGACCGAGCGGAACGGACGCTCGGTCGCTACGTAGCGACCGAGGCAGGCTCGGGCTCGGTTGCTACGTAGCGACCGAGCTGTGTGCATGCTTGGTCGCCGCGTATCGATCGAGCTTGGCTTGTCTGCGGTCCGATTGCCATACTCGAGCTTGTCCGCGGCCGATTTGGATACATGTCTGTTGCCTTCGGACAATCGTATTTAGTGGTTCGATTGAGATTTGAACAAGATTTTACCGCAAGGCTCTTCGTAAAGATATCTTTACGAGGATTACTTTTCGTAAAAATCTTCATGCTGATTTTTACGGACTTTCAGACATTGATTTCGTCGTGACCGATTTTGACCCCAACAAGCAGCACGAAAATTACTATTATTCGCAATCAGACATAAGGTAAATTCAGTATATGAGGTTACGGTGTGGGAGGATCCTTGGATCCCGACAACGCCAGCTAGACCAGCACGGCCATTGGCCCCAGTGCTGCATTCAAACATGAGAGTCAGTGATCTCATTAACCAGGATATGAAGGAATGGGATGTTAGGCTACTGGAGAACTATGTTGACCATGCTGATATATCCTATATAAGGAGACAGACCATAAGCACCACTTATCGCCGGGATACAATCTGCTAGAACTATACTAAAAATGGACAGTACACAGTCAAATCAGGATATTGGGTAGTTCGGAACTTACTAAAGGCTTATGAAGAGAAAGAGGTTCTGAAACCTAGTATAACAAAGCTTCAAGCCTTTGCTTGGAAGATAAAAGCTCCTCAAAAGATTTGTCATCTTATATGGCAACTCATAACTGGTTATGTGGCAGTAACGAGGAATTTGGTATGGCGTAACATGAGATGTGATAATTACTGTCCACGATGTGGTGAGCCAGAAGAATTTGTAACTCATGCAATTTTTGAATGTCCACCAGCTTTACAAGCTTGGTCTCTCTCAGCAACACCAACAAGTCAAGATGTCTTTCCTCTTTCGAACATACATGCTAATATGGATTATCTCTTCTGGAGAAAGAACAATATTGTTGAGCCGGAATTAGACAGGGACCTATATCCCTCGATAATTTGGTATCTTTAGAAGGCAAAAAATGACAAACTCTTTAGGGGAATTGACAGGGATCCTTTGAAGCTAGTCTAATATGCGGAGAGTGAGTGTCAAGTCTGGTTTAATGTAAATGAGATGATACCAACAGCTCCACAAGCTCTAAATATTGAAGAACCTCAAGTCTATGCTTGGGTAATATCTGCATGATAGATGGGTCATGGACATCGACTGCATAGTTTAGTGGATATGGATGGGTCTGGCTTGACAGCTTGAGGAAGCTTCAACTAATGAGGACACCGAATCATATTCGAAGAGAGTCTGCCTTACATTCAGAGATGGAAGCACTGAGATGGGCAATGGAGATCATGTTCTAGTATTCTACTTGTCAAAGTTTTGGAACGGACTGCAAGGATTTGATTGCAATGATCAATGAGACTCATGCTTGGTCGAGCTTTGCGACAGAATTGGAGAGGATAGAAACTCTCATGATATGCTTCCCGGACTTTAAGCTTACTCATATTCCACGAGGGCAAAATCAAATTTCAGAATTTTTAGTTAGGACTGCAAGATCTTTCCATTGAGTACTCTATTTCATTGGTTGTTCTGTTCCGGTTTGGTTATCCAGACCTACTCGAGTTTGAGTAATAGAATAGCATTTTGATGAAAAAAAAGAAAAAAAAAATAATCTGTAATCACAATATCCCTTTCTTATTAAAGAAGGAACATTCATAGAAATAAACCTTGGCTTCATGTGTTTATTACATGAGTGCCATTTTCTATGTGTCATCACCTAAGGCACTCTCACTAGCTTTATAAAATAACCCTTTGTGACCTAGAATAATTACAACCAAATATCATTGGACATATACATTATACAATATGATTTATTTAGATCTCGATCGGTTTTGTGACATATGCATTACAATCCGATTTGAAACAAAAACCGGGAATTTATGACAGGCACCATATTAACGCGATTGAAAAAGGCAACAAATAAATTTCGACATCTATCAAATGAATTTTAGGTTTCGATAATTCTTCAACATTTTTGTTTACGGTTTGTTAATATACTTTATAATGCAACATTTTATGAACATTTTTTTAACTAATACCAAATCGTATTATAATGCAACATTTTTGAAACCGAGTCAACATTTTATGAACAATTTTATGCTTATTTTAGGAACACGTATTATAATATAACGTTATATAAACATTCATAAGAAAGGGATAAACATTCATAAGAAAGGAAACACAATTGAATTTCAAATCGCTCGATGCTAACTCAATATTCCAAATTATTACCTACGCTTAATTGGTCAAAATATAAAGGAAACACAATAATATTTTTAACGTATAAAAGGAAACATAATTCAAATAATCAAAGTACTTACCTAAATCGAAAGGAGAATATTCCTGAATTATTGCTGGCATGACCATCACGGATCTTAAATCGAAAACGCATCACGCAATAACAAAATTAGGTAAGTGGTATATACGGTATTAAAGAGGAGCATTAATATTTTTCATACTTCATAATAAGGCCGACTTAAGAGGGTTACTAACATTGATGGGATTTCCAAAATTGTTTTCGACCCCATTGGTGTTCCAGAAATTGATGCTTTACGATTGAGGTAATACATGCAATCAAATATTTTGTTAAATAATATTTTTAAATTCTCTAGATGATCTCTTTGCTATTGCTCATAATAGGATTGCAAACGAAGACTTCTGAAGGTTGCAGTTTGGCAGCAGTTATTTTGTCTCTATTTTTAATTTTATTTTGTTTTTTTATACATTGTTCTTTTTATATTTTATTAGACTATTGCTTATGTTTCATTTAATATTATATTTATAATTTACCCGCATGCAAACAAATATACAATTTAATTTTAATGGCCATCGCATATAAATTTATATTGACATACTAAAATTCCTAGCTATAATTCGTACTTTCTTACATATATTTTTTTTACTATGCCTATAACTTTAATTATGTCTACATATTAAAATTTATAATATGCTAATAATCTCTTCGCTCCGTGCAGGGTGCGGGTTTTCACATAGTATTACATTAAGTCAGACGATAACCTTTTGGATTCAAGGTTTCTCCTGAAATCAAGTTGTAAGATCATCAAAATTAATGGGTCTAAATATACTAAGAGAATGTTAATGATAGCCATACCTATGTTATTGGAGATCCCAAGGTTTATGTTGAAAAGGAAAATAAATTCAAGTGAAATTTGAATAGAACAATAGAAGATTTTTATCTCGGCTTAGTTTCTATGATGAATACATGTACATAAAGATATGCTTTTGTGAAGAGGTTGTGATTATATTTATAATGGAATTGGCTGTGTCACCAAGTTAGCTTAGCTTAGTCACCAAGTCAGCTTAGCTTGGCTACCAAATTTGATTTACTTGACCATCAAGTTTGATTAATTTGGCCACTAAATTTTTTCATAAAGCCGAAAATCATTAATGGATCATCTTAAGGGGGCGACTGGTTTTCCCGCTACCACCCGCAAACGCAGCTTTTGCGGTTGGTAACTGTTGTTGGCGGTTTGCAACAATCACTCAAATCGCTCTAAACCGCTTCAAACCGCTCCGAACCTCATAATTCAAAAGCTGGCTCCAGCTGGCGTTTGTGGTTGCAAGAGGGTAATTTTTTTAAAACAATATATATACAAAATTAAAAATATATAATAAAAATTTTAAAATTGAAATTATAAAAATACTAAATATATCTATTATATTTTAATTAATACTATAAAATTTTATAATAAAAATAATTTCAATAATTTTTTAAAAAATTAAAATTATAACTTTCTAAATATAAATTTTATATTTATTACAATTTTATGATTTTTGATATTTTTATAAGTATATTAAATATAAATATTGTTAATTTATTATTTGACCGTTACGACATTTGGTAGTTAACCAATCATAAATCTCCCGCAAATGCACCAATTTTTAACCGCAGCACCAGTCGTACAAATCTCTTAAGACCGCTACAAACCGCAACCGCCCGCATCCGCAAACTCTCGCAACCGCAACCTCAACCGCTGCGTTTAAACCAGTCAGGCCCTTACTCCCTAGTAAGCTTGCAAATGATGTCCAACAATCTTTCCATCTCTTCACATTAAATCAATTTTTTATTCAGCTCATTAGGTTTAGAAAAAAAATTCTATTCGCACATCAAATATCGTACTTAGCTGATTGCGATTATAATAGTTAGTTTCAACATAAAACATCTCTAATGCATATGTATTTGTTGATCTTTTCTCAACTACTAGTACATTTAGATCGTATTTCTTATCTTTAATAACACCTTCTTTTGATACAAAATACAAAATTCATTTTCTATCATACTCAAATCCAATTTATACGAAATCCATCTTCTTTGTCTCAATCCTAAGTTTTGTTTATAGATAAAGTACTGTATAATTTGTTCGAAAAACAATCTCAATGTTTACGGCACCTCAAAGGTATGTGATTAAAACTATTAATAAACCCAATGACTGGCCAGCACTCAAAAGTACATAACGCATAACAACTATCACTCGAACTCGATTAAGCAGTGTGCAATATCCTTTTTGAATTTCCAAAATACAATAGAAAAGCTTTCTAGATTGCTCGGAGTAGGGATGTTAAAATGGGTTTTGTTAATGGGTTTTAAATGGGGTTTTGTTAATGTGTTTTAAATGGGTAGTTTTGTTAAGATTTACTTATTAAATGGTTTTACTTAAAATTAGTGGGGACCGATTAATCCATTCAACTTAATATAATTTATTAACTATTTCGAGGGAAATGTGATTGTGCTGATTTGATTTTATGATTTTGGCGGGAAAACATAATTTCGCTGGTTTAACGGGAAAAGTGATTTTGCAGTTTTGGCAGAAAATCCGATTTTGTTATTTTGGCGGGAAAAGCGATTTTACAGTTTTGGTAGAAAATTTGATTTTGTTATTTTTGCAGGAAAATTCGATTTTATATTTTTGGGGGATCCAATTTTGCGGTTTTAAGAAGAAAACTTGATTTTGTGTTTTTTGGCATAAAATAAAAATAAAATTATTAATGTAAAATCATTTTACAAAAAGAATTTGAAAAAAAAACAAAAAATAAATCAACAATAGTTTGAATAGGTCTAAATTGGTTTAAATGGGTTAGTGTAAAACTTGCAGGTTTAAATTATTATTACAGTATTCCTAATAGACCAATTTTTAAATGAATTAAAAAGTATGGATGTTAAATGGGGTGGATCTTAAACGAGGTGAGTTTAAATGGGGTGGATTTTACCTTGTTAACAACCGCAGCTTGGAGTGTGTAGCTGACCTTCGCCACCAGCATACGTAGCAATGATACACTAAAATTGGATCTTTGTCTACTGTCAAATTAACAGTGTAGTTGTAATATGTTTAGATTCAATTCCAGAAGACCAGTTCACACTTTATCTTTATGGGATCAGAATTAAGCTAAAACGAAGTGGAGGTTTAAAAGATGTCAATAACGTAAGAACAAGTAACAAGATTAGGTTGTTTTCGAATTGATTAAAGGCGCTAGTCTAGAGTTTCTTTTCAGGCAAGGAGTTCGCGAACCAAGCAATTATTCAAGTTCAGTTATTAACAAGTGTAAACTCGGATCACTCAAGCTGAATCAACCCACTCTCGTGGTATTGATTCCTTTGCAGATCGCTCTTGATGCCTAAACTCTCATTTGGATCAAGTGGCGACAACAAGCTTTAGAGATCAAGTCCGATAAGTTCACAATACACCCTAATATCTACTCTCGCTGACTAGGGATGCAAAGTTCATTCAAATCGTATTAAGTTATCTATTAACTAGCTAAATCGATTAACCCTAATTCATGCACTAAGTGATCAGTTCAATGCAAGCAATAAGAACAGATATGAATGTAGACAATCTTAAGATAACTTATCTATGCTCAGGTACGAATCCCACACCCTAGAACCCTAAACTAACTCGGTGACTACTCAGACATAACACAAGAACAGAGAAGCATGATTTCTGAATAATACTGCATATAATAGATAATAGAAGTCAGAAGGTTCAGGATAATCTTCTCTAGGAGATAGATGAAGCCGTCTCTTGCAATTGCAAAACTCTCTAGGTCTTATCTTGTGTAAAAACTAAGGTAGGTCTAAAATAACAAATAGAAAACTATATATATAGGAGCTACATGCGGCTATAGAAAAGAAATATGAAATCTAGGGCAAATCCCGAAATAATTGGAAACTTTCTTTTAATTCTATGTCGCTAGAATAGGCACTCAGGCTGCTTTGCTTGGCTGTTCCGCGTAAAAGACTCCAAATCATATTTTTTCTCTTCTTTTCCTCTAGCTGGTCTATTTCTCATTCAATGTAATTCCAAACTTGTTATGACTCGAGAAAAACCAAAAAGACTCGATAAAACCTTGAAAACTATTAGTAAAACATACATATAACGTGCCAAAAACACAATATATCAAGCAACAGCCCGACAGGTGACCAAATATGGCTACGAGACTCATTTACGATTATCTTAGTAAAAATATTTCTTCTTAAATTTTTGTTTTATTTATTATAACTCAGGTTCTCTAGGCTATACTTTAATCTAATTTTACACTATTCTGCCTTGACACTTCTAATAAATTTCCCGATGGCAGAAATAAAAGGGCTATATATTGAGGTCCCTACCACTAAATTCAATCAAATATATGCTCAAAATGTTAAAATATTAATTAAATAGAGGTCATGATGGGACGCTCCTCCCATATATATATGTCTTATTCCATTTATCAATAACCTTGGTAGTGGAAAAAACTCGTGGGGAAAACGAGTACATCTAGAAGCGATACTACTCCCTATATATTATTTGGAGCATTACTGCATATTTTCGCAGTCACATGTTAACATTAAAATAATTTTTAAAATTTTTAAGAAAAATAAATTAGTTCTTATAAATATATATTATATTTTTTATTAAATTAGCTATATAATTGATTAGTAGTGTATAAAAGAAAATTTTCAATTCTTTCCTAAATAAAAGCTACATAATTACCTAATATGATTAACATATAAATAATAATTAATAATTATGAATATTACACATATGATAACAATTTTTGTATCTTCTCTTTTTTTATCTTTAATTTTATATTATTAAAATAAATTAAACAATCACATTAAGCAAATAGCATTTTTTCTTATATGTTATTTTGAATTTTTTAAAACGACTATAAATTACTAAAAAGGTAAAGTCCCATACTGAAAATTTTGTAATCAATAGTTTATTTTTTTTGTTCAAGCAAAATACAAATGATCATAAATCGTATGAATATGAAGTCTCGTTAATAAATTTTCATATTATATATGTAAATTTCAAAATTTTACATTGAAAATTTATTGAATTACTAATTTTATAATTTTAAATTTGTATTGATAAATTTCACATTAAATTTTTGTGATTAACAGTTCAAAATTTTGTTACAGCAAATATACAAATGTTAATAAAACATATGAGTGGTAAGTGTCAATAATAAATATTTATATTAAAATATACTATATATCTATGTCAATATCACTAAAGTTTAATTATATACCATATAAAGTAAATAAAATAATTTTTTGATTTATTTACCAAAAACATGATTGTAAATAAGCAAAAGATATTGATTTGTATTATGTGCTTACTCTAATGTATATACTTTATATATAAAAATTATTTTTTTAATAAGTAATTTCTAATATTTATTTGATCCCGACAATCATAGAAATACACTTCTTCAAATCGATGTAATTTTTAATATTGGAAGCACTATATATATATATATATATATTATTTCATTCAGATAAAATAATTTAGTCTTCATTTTTATTCCTAAAAATATTTAATGAAATATCATGACAAGATTCCAATAACCTTCTTTTGAGTTTGTTAGAAGAATGAGATATTTGATCATTCGTCTAATATTTGTTTCTCCCTAATATCCTATCTATCTATTATAATTGTAAGAATTAAATATTTGAACTATTTATTATAAGTTTTCTGGGTTTTATTTAATAAATCAAATAATTTTTAGTTTATATATACATAATTTACATATACTAGAATGGTAAAGTATTATATATATTTTTATTGTTATACTCTTAAGTAACTAAGCCTCCAAAGCGTTGGTTAATAAAATAAGTAATTTGTTTTTGTTGTTCTAGAATGAGATGATTTTTAGATCGAAATAGTGAATATATACTAGACATACATTTATATTCGAGTATGCACTTTTATTCTTGATATAATTTATTTGAACACTAACATGTGAATAGAGTTTACGGGTAATTTTTTTCAAAAATTTGATTCTTAGATATGTATATGGAGTAAAACTAATTTTTACAGATGTCAATCTTCTTAAATTGATATTTATGTAATTCACCGAATTCACAGAAGAAGTTAAAAAAAACTCTTATCAGTAAAACACAAACGAGAATGAAAGTATAATTTTATAGAGGTATGAAATGAAATCACTTATGGAGAGTCAATAATAAACAAACCAAGAGATGAAAACCTAATCCTCTTTCGTCATTTTACAATCGATGTTGTCTATCTAGTTTTGGTGATTTGTATCAGCCGCAAAACTTAATTTCTTTGTGCATATGAAGTCTTAAACATAATTAAAATGAGTTTTAATACCTTAACTCTTCAACAACGATGATATATTTAAGAAAACAACATTTGTAATCGTCATTTCACAATCGATAAAATTATAGTGTTAAAATGTTAAAACTATTTAATGAACAAACATAAATATAAAAAATTCCTCTCTCGCATGTGTACGGGTTATCATCTAGTTTCATGTTAGTCCTCATACATCCATGTGGCTGAGAATGTTTATGTGCGCGTAATATAAAGAGACAACAAATGGCCTCATTTATTTCGTACACCTAGCCAGGAAATAAAATGGAGAGAGTTATGGCAAAGTTAGCTAAATCTCGTTCCCTTTTCTTCATCTACTTCTTCTACTTCTTGTCCTTCTCCTTCTTAGGGTTCTTGGCACTCAGGATCTCGAAGCCAAGAACTACTTCACGTCCTCATGACTTGGATCTCTTCTTCACTTCTGTCTCCGCCATCACTGTCTCTTCCATGTCCACCGTCGACATGGAAGTCTTCTCCAACACCCAACTTATCATCATCACTATATTGATTTTACTCGGTGGAGAGATCTTCACTTCTTTCCTCCATCTCTACTTCTCTCACTGCGCAAACTTCGGCTTTCCTTATAACAAACTTAGATATCTTGTGTGTTCTTTAAGTTCGGACACTCCCATCGAGGATAGGCGTCGCGACCTTGAGAATGTTACAAATCATCTTAAGCGTCCTAGCCAGATCAATGAAAGGGCGTCTAAGTGTTTGTACTCGGTTGTTCTTGGTTATCATCTTGTAACAAACCTAGTTGGCTCCATGTTGCTTCTTGCGTACGTAAGCTTCAGCGTGAAAGATGTTCTTAGTTCCAAAGATATCTCACCTCTCACCTTCTCGGTCTTCACAACTGTCTCCACGTTTTCAAACTGCGGATTTGTCCCCACAAACGAGAACATGGTCATCTTCCGCAAGAACTCAGGTCTCCTCTGGCTCTTAATTCCTCAAGTATTCATGGGAAACACTTTGTTTCCGTGCTTCTTGGTATTCATCTTATGGGGACTTGGGAAGATCACAAAGCGCGAAGAATTTGGTTATATTCTCAAGAATCACAAGAAGATGGGATACTCTCCTTTACTCTCCGTTCGTCTTTGTGTCCTTCTTTGTTTGACTGCGTTAGGACTCGTGCTGACACAATTTCTTCTCTTCTGTACCTTTGAGTGGAACTCTAAGTCTCTTGGAGGAATGAACTCCTACCAGAAGTTGGTTGCATCTTTGTTTCAAGTGGTGAACTCCAGACACACTGGAGAAACCATTGTCGATCTCTCCACACTTTCCCCAGCTATCTTGCTACTCTTCATTTTCATGATGTGAGTTAATTAATTTCTCTATCTCCCCTCATTTGTCTTTACATTCGATAATACTAAAAGGCTCCGAATAATTCCGTCCTGTGGTATGGACTTGATGAAACATACCAAATAAGATAGTGCAAAAGTACAATCTCTTTCTGGTACGTTTCATCTGCTTTCCATACACTATAATCAAATTATTTGGGGTATAATTTAACGGAATCACGTTTGTAGAAGTTGCATACGCCTACATGCATTCATATATACACATAAAAATGAGCACATTAATTTTAAAAGTTCAACTTCATATTATATAATTTATAATATATAGTGAAATGAAATGTAACAGAATTTATATGGATTGGTTGGTACACATTTATATTTTGATACAGATTCAATGGTGTCAAAATTTTGTTTTCCAATTATTCGTAAATAAATCAATCACATATACACTAAAGATATTAATTCACAAATTTTAATGGGGTCATATACACATGTTGTGTCTTCATAGGTCCTCCCATGTGTGAAGAAGAGGTACATGCGTTGTTGTTTAAGGCATGGTGACCACATGGAAGTTGGTCGAGTTTTCAATATAATGGATCTTATATTAGACGAATTTATATAGTGGAAAATAACTTTTTCCTAACAATAAAAAGATACTTTTATTGGTAGACAAAAAATTGCATGAGTATTTGAGTGTAGCTTTGATTTATATCATTGCAAGCAAAAACAAGGAAGCTAAAAAGGCTCTGAAATTGCCAATTTTCCAGAAAAGTTATCGTTTCAAATAGTCCTATAAATTATTATACAATACATATTTGTATCAGCGCCTAATTTCTATAAGACACTTATAATAAGAGGATGTCACAGTTAAAACTTGATTTAAAAAAAAAAATCTTAATTTTAGGTTATTGTTTAGAAAAGCAAAAATATATTACACTCTTTCTAATATTATTTGAAAACATATATTTTCATGTGTTATGTCCGCGCTAATTTTTAGAGTACGTAAAAATAAATAACTAAAATAATTTAAATTTTTATACTAAAAATCACATGTTTAATTATAATAATAATATAATTTTACGTATATAACTTACAAAGTGACTTAAAACTTTTCGTACAGAAATGAAACCAAAATATTAATCAGCCATATGATTTAATTAATTTGTAACATTTATATATGTGTTTATGCAGAGGTGGACTGACCTAGTTTTTCTTTTGAATAACAGCTTTCAAATTAAAAACAAAGGAACATGAAAATGTATGGTTCAGTCAAAAAAACATACAATGTACGGTTTAATAACCATAAAGTTTGAGAAATTGAGAAATAACCTAGTTAATAAGTAAAAAATCATATTGAAAAAAACATATCTTCCTCCCTACATTGTGGTTGTTAAACCAAACATTGTGTTGACCAGGTATCTTCCTCCCTACACATTGTTCATGCCGTTCGCCAGAGAAAATGATAAAAAAGACGGAGAATATGATTCCAAGAACGAAAAGAAGGTAAAGAAGAATGGTGTCTATGTATCACAACTTGCCTTTCTGGTCATATGCGTCCTTCTCATCTCGATCACCGAAAGTCAAAAAATAAGACGAGATCCACTAAATTTCAGCATCCTTAACATCACTCTCGAAGTTATCAGGTATTATTTTTCTCGCTGTATGTAACATGTGGCATATGTTCAAAAAAAAATTGTAGCATACTGCATATTTTTACACGTGGATCCATATAAAGGAAAAATGGTTGATCTGTAAGTAGTGAAATTTTAGTGTCCTTGTATTGTAAAATGGTTTCATATGTAATATTCATTAGGTTTAGGTTATTCAGTATAAATATACCAATTAGTAAAACAACATATTTATTATTTTATGGCAGTGCTTATGGAAACGTGGGATTCTCGACCGGTTACAGCTGTAAACGGCGCCTGGACGTTAGAGATGGTAGCTGCAAAGACGCAGGTTATGGGTTCGCGGGACGATGGAGTCCCGTTGGAAAAATCATATTAATAATAGTAATGTTTTATGGAAAATTTAAGCAGTTCACAGCCAAATCTGGGCGAACGTGGATACTTTATCCCTCCTCTTCCTAACATGTAAAGTAATAAAATAAAATAAAATATCTATCTCCCCCATCACGTTTTTTTTAACAGCTCCCCATCATTTTTTCTTGCGTGATGTACATGAACTATAAGCATGTGTTATGCAAATTAAAGCCAAGGAGCAATCGTATAGACGTTTTCGAACAAGAATCAATCAATCAAGAACCGATTATTAATCGGAATAAGAACAACAAACTAGGGCCCCTCATTAATTTGGTCCAAAAAACAATAATACAAGAAAACAAAAAAAGGCAGCATCCAATGCTAATGTTGTAACCTCACATCCATCTATGATCTATCAAATTATTCCAGTAAGGATGTCTAAAGATACGAATATATCTGTGTCCTCACTAGAAAAGATCCGTGAAAGAATCATGTGGCTTATGACCGTTTTCAATGCAATTCGACATTTGTCTATGATCAACTGGACGCTGAACAATCATTAAGCAATAAGTGATATATAAGTTACGTGTTTAGGTAAAATTTCATTCAGTGAGTCCAGCCACTATAGATAAATTTCATTTAAGAATCGTGTTGGATTTCTTTACGTAGAAGAAACCAAATGCGTTTGGTCGGTGATATCCAAAATCGGAGTTGGGCCATGATATTGGACCTTGAAAATTAGTGAGACACTATATAAACTTTTTTTCAACGGTTGGATCTTCTGTTGTCTAGGTTGTAGTTAAGCTGGTCGTCACAATTTTTTATCAGTAATGTCTTTGAGTGTTTGGTAAATTCGACGGGGACATTTTTTCTGATTGAGCTGAAACTTAGCAGAAGTGTTGTTGACTTGTTCATTTTGGATTTATACAGTGAGATTAGTCTCTGATTGCTGGAATCCTTGTGAGCTGAGATCGTTTTGTGACTACCTGTTTTGAAGCTTTGGTGTTGCTCTATTCTTGTTGTTCTTGAGTTGAAGATTTCTCTTTGTAGCTAGGGTCTCCATTTTGTTCAGGGTGTTGAACATGGAGGACGTAGTTGTACTTATACCTATTTATATAGTGGACTTTTGAGTGGACTACGGTCCCGTTGTTTTTTCCTTCTCACATCGAGGAGGTTTTCCAACGTAAAAAGTGCTTGTCTCATTTAGTTTATGCCAATTGAATGTGTTGTCATCGTTGAAGTATTTTTCTCACATGTTTACACAAGGTCAGGGGAACACTATCTTATATTCTGCTGGGCGTGTTCTCCCCAACGGAGTGATATCATAAAGATTCGGCTCGTAGTAGCTTGCTTTCGCGACATTACCCCAACAAAGTGGTATCAAAGCTTCTGGTTTTAGAACTTTGGGTTTGATAACTTCGTATTATTGTTTTCTTGTCTGAATGATGGAAAATATGGACATGATAATAAGCTTGAATGATGCTAACTATCATCTATGGAAGGGCAAGATGGAGGATCTGCTCCTTGTTAAAGAATTTCATGTTCCAGTATTTCACGAGAAGAAACCTGATAATAAGACAGATGATGAATGGAAGTTGCTGCATCGCCAAGTGTGTGAGCTGATAAGGCAGTGGGTAGATGATAATGTTGCATAATATTGAGACTGGGATTGATGCTCGTTCTTTATGGTTGAAGCTGGAGCAGTTGTATCCTAAGAAGACTGGAAACACAAGAAGTTGAATCAGCTGAGGATAAGAAGGGAACTCTGATTACGGATCATTTTAATTTGTTTTAGTGATTGCTCAACAAGTTGTCTGATATGTGTATCAAGTTTGATGAAGAGATTAGCGGTCTGTGGCTTCTTGGTACTTTACCAGATTCTTGAGAGGTTTTAAGAAAGTCTCTTTGGAACTCCGCATCGGAAGGTGTTATTTTTATGGATTCAGTGAAAAACAGTGTTCTTAAAGAGGAAGCAAGAAGGCAGTCGAATGCTAGCAGTTGGCGTTCAAATCTCTTTGTTACTGAACCAAGGGGGAGGAGTTCGAATAGAGATCCCAAGAGGGACAAGAACAGGAGGAAGAGCAAATCTAATAAATTTGCTAATATACCGTATTATTTATGTCACAAGAAATAGCACATGAAGAAGGATTGCTGGAAAAAAAAACACGCAGCAAGGAAATCAAGAAGAAAAGGTAGATCGGGTGCGTGTCACCGAAGATCAGTTTCTCATTCTTCCTGAGGGTGATGCCATTAATTTTGCATGCAATGAAACTAGTTGTATTGTTGATAGTGGAGTTACTACTCATGTTACATCATATCAGGATTTGTTTTCTACATATACTGGGGGTGATTATGGTTCCGTGGAGATATGGAATGATGGTTTGGCTCAGGTTGCTGGCATTGGTGACATTTGCTTGGAGACTAGTTTTGGGACTAGGTTGGTGCTTAAAGATGTTAAGCATATTCCTGATATTAGGATGAATTTGATATTGACGAGAAGACTTGATGATGAGGGTTTCTACAGTTTGCACGGTTATGGTAAATGGAAGCTCTCTTGTTGTCTTTTTATTGAGGCTCGAGGTGAGAAGTCTTCATCTTTCTATTGGATGCAGGCTAAGGTCTCCAAAGATGTTGTCAATGTGGTGGAGAATGATGGTGCCATGGAGTTATGGCATAAGAGACTCGGTCACATGAGTGAGAATAGAATGTCTGTTTTGTCTTAGAATGAGGTGATTCCAGAAAGCTATAGTTTGCACCTGCAAAAGTGTTTGCATTGCTTTGCGGGAAAACAACACATGGTATCTTTGAAGTCTTCTTTGCCTTTTAAGAAGCCCGAGGTACTGGATTTGGTATATTCAGATGTGTGTGGTCCGATGAAGACAAGATCTCTTGGTGGCGCATCATATTTTGTGACTTTCGTTGATGATCATTCAAGAAAGTTACGGTTTTTTTCCTATGAAGACAAAAGATCAGGTTCTTGGATATTTCAAGCCTTTTGTGGCATTGGTCGAGACAAACGTGGAAAAAGCAGAAGTGTATCCACAATGATAATGATGGAGGGTATTCAGGACCATTTGATGCTTATTGCAAAGAACATGAAATAATGCATTAGTTCACGCCAAGCACCTAAGACTCCACAGTTTAATGGGTTGGCTGAAATGATGAACATGACGATTTTCAAGAGGATGAGATGCTTGATCTCACAGTTAGGCTTATCGATGACTTTCTGGGGAGAAGCCTTGAACACAGTGGTTCATGTGCTGAATTTGTCACTAAGTGCTCCATTGGAGGGTGATATTCTAAAAAGGGTTTGGACCGATAAGGATGTTTCTTATGTCATTTGAAGGTCTTTGGTGTAAGGTCGTTGTTCATATTCTCAAGGATGAGAAATCAAAGCTTGAGATGAAGTCAGTGTGTTCATCGGTTATGGTTAGGATGAGTTCGGGTACAAATTTTATGCTCCATTGAGAAGAGGCTCGTAAGGAGCAGAGATGTTGTGTTCATGGAAGATTAAAAGATAAAGGACATTGACAAGTTTGGAAATCCAACTAAGGTTTTTGAGAGTTTGATATGTTCAGAGGCTACTCCTTCTACATCTGGCTACGGTGAAGTCGAGGTTGAGGTTCAGGACGATACATCCAGTGCAGTGCTCCCGCACATGAAGATGGTAGTGTTGATTATGGTGATGATCATAGTGAGACATCAGCTGCTGTGAACCAACCTACTATCGTTAGAAGATCCAAGAGAGGTCTTCAACCGTTGACAAGGTATGATCCTAGTGAGTATATATTGCTTACTGATGGGGAGAGTGTAAAAGCTATGATGAAGCTTGGGAGGATGAACACAATTGGTTACGTGGTTTGGCGCCATGGATGAAGAGATGAATTATTTTGAATAGAATCAGACATTTGAGTTGGTGGAATTACCTAAGGGCAAGAAGATTTTGTTTAATAAGTGAGTGTACATAATTAAACATAAGGATATCAACTTGCCACCTCGATACAAGGCTACATTGGTTGTAAAAAGCTAAAGCCAGAAAAAGGTGATTGATTATGATGAAATCTTTTCTCATGTTGTGAAGATGTCATCTATTGGGGTTGTGCTTTGATTGCTAGCAAGCCTTGATTTAGAGGTTAAGCAAATGGATGTGAAGACTGCTTTCCTTCATGGTGATTTAAAGGAAGAGATCTACATGGAACAATCGGAAGGCTATGTGAAAAGAAAAGGCAAAGAAAACTTGGTTTGCCGCTTGAAGAAAAACCTTTTTAGATTGAAGCAAGCACCGAGACAGTTGTACATGAAGTTCAAGTTTGTTATGGGGGAGCATGGTTATGCAGAGACTGATTCGTACCATTGTGTATTTGTGAAGGTGTTTTGCAAGGATGATTTTATCATCTTGTTACAGTATATCGATGATATATTGATTGTGGACAAGAACATGGACACAATTAAGGAGCTGAAATTCCAGCTAAGTGATTCCTTTGCCAAGAAAGATATAGGTCAAGTGAAACAGATTCTCAGTATGAAAATTGTGCAAGATAGAGGTGAGAAGCTGATTCACTTGTCTCGGGACAAGTACATTGAAAAAGTACTTAAATGATTTCACATGGATAAATCTAAAGTGTTGAGTACTCCTGTTGCTCCACACTTAAGACTGAGTAGTCAATAGAGTCCGGAGACATATGTGGAGAAAGAAGATATGACGAAGGTTCAATATGCTTATGCAATGGGTGGTTTGATGTATCATGTGGTTTGTACAAGACCGGAATTAGCCTACGCCTTTGGAGTTGTCAGCAAGTTTCTCTCCAATCCGGGAAGAGAACATTAGAATGTTTTGTAGTGGATTTTGAGATATCTCTGAGGGACTTCTGATTCGTACACATTGGTATCAGTCCATGAGATTAATATTGGGCCTTAGAGGTTAGTGAGACACTATATAAAGTATTTTAACCTAATTTGTAATTTGACTTGACACAAGAAAGAAGAGTATTCAAGAAGACTCATTAGACAAAAGAGAGAAAATGAGAAAAGAAAGCAGATTTCATATGGGTTTGTCAAGACAGGTTTAGAAGGTCCAACGGATCTGAATTGGGCTGATATTTTGTGTTAAACTTCTTCAGTCAGTGGGTTAAAAGTTCACTGAAAGGATTTGGATTTCAACGGTTGGATATTATGTTTTCTAGGGTTTAGTGAAGCTGGTCGTCACAGTTCTTCAGCAGTACTATCTTTATTGTTTGGTAAATCCGATGGTGAGATCTTTTCTGATTGAGCTCAAACTTGGCAGAGGTGTTGTTAACGTGTTCATATTTGATTTTTACGGTGGGATTAGTGTCTGGTTTCCGGAATCCTTATGAGCTGAGGTCGTCTTGTGGCTGCCTGTTTTGAAGCTTTGGTGTTGCTTTCTTGTTGTTGTTGTTCTTGTGCTTTGTAGCTAAACTCTCTGTTCTGTTCAGGGTGTTGAACAGAGAGGACGTGGTTGTACTCGTATACATTTATATAGTGGATTTTTGTGTGGAATACGTTCCCGTTGGTTTTTTCTTCTCACATTGTGAGGTTTTCCAACATGAAAAATGCTCGTCTCATTTAGTTTCTTTTTATTGTATATCTTTCCATAATCAAAGTATTTTCCTCACAGTTTAACACAAAGTCAGGGGAACACTATGTTATAATACGCTGTGCATGTTCTCCCCCACTGAAGTGATATCATAAAGAGTCGGCTTGTAATAGCTTGCTTTTGTGATATTACGCAACAAAGTGAACAACGTGGAAGCAAATAAAATATCGGTTGATTTATTTTCGAGATCTTCCACCCCTCAGGTAAGTTAAAAATGAACCAAGATACTTTATTGTAATTCGCAAATCCAATGACTTGGAGGACGATAGAAAAATTGTTTATTTGAAGCTAGTCGAGAGGAAAAGCGGTCCACAAAACTTTTCAAGTATATTAACTTAAGATCTGATACTAGTTGACCATAAGAAATATGCATTTCAGAAAAATAAGAAAAGACGAAGACTCAAATTAAACTTCTTAATATAAAAACAACAAAGCTAAAACTTCATAAAATTACTGATTACCAATAATCTAGCAAATTAATAAAAGAGAATCTATAAACAAAAATGAATAATGATTTAGATGGTTATTGCTTAGACCAAGACACAGACCTTCGTCTCCTACCTAAGACGATTTTCGGCTACTGGGCCGGGTTCTCTTCATGCCTCCTGGTAAAATGGAAAACTTCTACTAAAGAGAGATATTTCCATATTTCAAGATATGTAAGGATCGAACATAATTCTCGACTACTATGACCTATAAAAGGGGTTCCCAAACCCTAGAACAAATACCGACTATTCAAGACGTCAACTATAGAGTTAGCAGGCTAAAACTAGGGTTTCTTAACTAACATGTTGTATTCCTTCTCTCTTGATCAATAATAAACGATATTTGATCATGGACTCTTTTGTTTACTACTTCCTTCATGTTTTTGTAGTATCACGAAGAACCCTACTTAAAATTACCCAAACAGAAAGCATAGGATTATGATTCCTTTATATAGTAACAGTTTCACTGTATCACTTATAATAACTTACAGAGTGAGATGCAGAGACAACTAAAATAGAGTCGTCGAATATTACCAAGAACTTAACCAAACTCTGCAGTTTATCCCAATCCTTCGAAGTTGGTAGTCTTACTCTCTTCTTGCTGTCAACATTCTCTTGAAAGTGATCATTATAAAGTGTGTCCTCAACTTCTACTCTATCAAAATCACTTCAAAGCTCTTGTTAACATGAGGTAGGTTGAATTCTATTGTTTCTTGTAGTCCAAAGACAAGCTCTTTCTTGTCATCCTTGCTGACTAGCTTTTGGTCAAATTATTCAACTCTTTTATAATAAGCTACGATATATTGTATTGCATTCCTATTTGAATACACACTTGCATTCACCTCTAGGAAACCATCTCACTCAACTAAGTTTATGATGTGAACACAACAACTTAAATGAAGACACTCACCTCATAATACTAATGACTGAGGTCCTAATGCATTGAATGCTTCCATAAGCAACTTAAGAGCATTAGTGTTTGCAGTGACATTATCTACTGTGATTGTGAAAACTTTCATTATTACTCATTAGCCATACACTCAAGCAGAACATAACATATTGTTGCCCTTTTAAGATCCGCAACATGCTTGAAACCAAATGAATTTCCTAAGTTTACAGCTAGCATCAGTGAATTGTGATGCTGTGAACATGTAGCTAGATGTTGTAGTTGGTGCAACAGGAATGTTTGTTGTTAGAGAAACCCTTTGCGTATAGCCACTAATCATAAACATCAAATCTAATTTCCTCTGTGCATACAACTCTAAAATGTCCCTCGTTGCTGTTTTTTGTGAATGTGGTTTAGGTAGGTTAACCTAATTGCAGAAGTATCTCCATCCCAAACCATAAACGAATATTAGTGGCGATTCGGACATGATGAGTATTTAATTAGTAGCTTCTCTTACGAATTTACTTGAAACCTTTGAAAACTTCACTTGACCACCACCACCATCCTAATCACTTTCTGGATTTGGAATATGTTTAGCATGAGACTAACTTTGTACCCATTTTTGATGCTCCTTGTAGATTCTAAGATTTATTCAGACATGAAGTGTCATTAGACGATGCGAAACACATAACTCTACCACAATAGTTATAGCTGCATAATCTCTTATTCTCCTTCAGTTTTATATAATGGTCCAAAACTTTCAACCTTGTATTTTTATTCTTCTTCTTTGGTTGATTACGAGGTGGACATGACTTAAATTTCTTTTGTTTGCAGTTTCAGGACTACTTGTCTCAAACTCCTCTTCGAATCCATGAACTTCATCATCATCTCTTTTATCTTCATTTTCATTTTGAGGTGATGAAGAATCCATCTGCAAAATCAAGATTCCGAGAAGATTTTAACACAATCACAGTCACAAACCATCATCATCGCTTTGAACTCGATTACAGAACACAACAGAATAACACATCATAATCGCTATTAGTGTAATTAAATAACACAAATATAAGAATTTTGAATTTGAAATCAAACCTTTGATTGATTCCTTCACAAAGCTGAGAGAGGATATGTCAGAGAGAGAAACGAACATCTTCGATAAAATCTTGAAAATGAAGTGTTAACTTCTTTAAGGAATTCCAGTTTTCAAATTTAAATTTTAGAAGTCGAGAATTAGGACACATATGAATCTTAATCGTTGTCTTTAGGTTTTATTTTGTTCTGAGTACCGAGAGAGACCTAAGAAGAGGAATGATGTTATATGATTTCTCAGGTAACCCAGATGGTTACGGGTTTTTACTCGATCCAAAGCAGAAATCAAATCCCTTAATAATAGAAACTGAATCTCTTAATATTAGAAACCGATCGAGTTATTAGACGAAACCAAAGCCAAACTGAATCAGTTTTTTTGTGTCGGGTTTTCCGGATCAGGATTAAATGAATTGGAATAGTCTAAGCCATATATACTCTATTCTTTATAAAAAGAAGGATCAAATAAGTAGGGAGGTGAAGTTTGATGATGAGAAGAAATGGGATGGGGAAGACAGTCTTAAAGAAGACAAATTCATCAAATGTAATGAAGAAGAAGAACAAGAGAAAGTAAACCGAGGTGGGAACAGTGAATACATACAAGAATTGCAAGAGGGTATGAACGATGAGAATGATAACACTGAATACACAAAAAGAGACACAAACATCTCAGAAACAATTTCAGCTCAGTCACAAGGAGAGACACAAAACATCTTAGAAACAATTGCAACTCAACCACAAGGATAAGGATCAAACCAGAATGGAGGCAGAACATGAAGGAATAAATTGAGACCAGCATGGATGCAAGATTATGTTTGCGTTGATGAGGAATGA
Source organism: Brassica napus (assembly GCF_020379485.1). NCBI lineage: Eukaryota > Viridiplantae > Streptophyta > Magnoliopsida > Brassicales > Brassicaceae > Brassica > Brassica napus. The sequence continues at coordinate 19,045,888 of NC_063442.1, read as the reverse complement.
TCACTAGAAAAAGGATGGTTGAGAACTAATGGGGATGTCTATTGATATACCATAGATTTTACTAGTTTTCAGCCATAGTATATAATTGTTTTAAAATCTATTTATTATGTTTTGAAGTCTTTTTAGAGTCTTTACAGGTTTAGGTATGTTTTGGAGCAATGTGGTGATTTTGGAGCTAAAGACTGAAGAAACTCGTAGTTGTTCATTAAACCAACCAGAGTCGACATTCAGAGTCAACCGTCGATCGACAAACATCACTTATCATCGATCGACAACAAAGCACGAGAAACGGGTCGCTAGTTCATGACCGACTTGAAGCCCAAGTTCTACATAATTATAAAACTACCACCGGGCGACTTAAACCTAATATTTTATGTGCTCTGCCAATTTATCGGGCAACACACGCTTTCTTATTTTCTATTCTTCACAACGTAAGGTTTTTAGGATTTTTAGTAGTTTAGAGAGATGATCTAAGACTCCTTCAGAGATTTGTACTTGAACTCCAGTTCTTTTACCTTATTTTATTTATGTTTAATTCAAATATTTGATTTGTTCTGCTTTACTATGTCTGAGTAGTTTTCTTGTTAGATTTAGGGTTTATTAGGGTTATGAAGGATTATCTAAAACTACAGAATTGCTAATGTGATATTTAAACAACCTTCAAAGAATTGCTATTAATGCATGTGTTCTAAAGTAGCTAACTAACACTTTGATTTTAGGATTGTGAACAACTACGACAGTATTTTCTGCACCAGAATAGATTCTCTTGAGCTAGGATTGCTAGAAACAAGCGACAACTGATTTAGTTAAACTAGTAAACATATCGATTCACTAACACTTGTCTAAGTGATATACCATGGATTTTACCAGTTTTTAGCCATGGTATATAGGTGGTCTAAGAGATATTTATCATGTTTTGGAATCTTTTTAAAGTATTTACATGTTTAGGAGTATTTTGGAGATACGTGGTGATTTTAGGGCATTTTGGAGATAAAGCTAGAAGAAACTCGTAGCTGTACATCAAACCATTCCAAAGTCGACATTCAGAGTCAAACGTCGATCGACAGACAACTTTTGTCGTCAATCGATAGCAAAGCCCGCAAGGCCCGACTTGGTTCCTAGCCGACTTATAGCCCAAGTTTCACATTAATTACATAAATACTCATGGCCGACTTTAACCTAATATTTATGTGCTATTCCATTGTCTTGGGCAACACGCACTTTCATACTTTCTACTTTTCACAGCAAAACATATCTAGGGTTTTTAGTAGATTGAAGAGAGGATCCAAGACTCCTTCAGAGCTTTGTATTGGAACTCTAGTTTTTCTACCTTATTATATTTATGCATTTTATTCAGATATTTGCTATATTATGCTTTGCTATGTTTGAGTTGTTACCTTTGTTAGATTTAGGTTTAAAAGTAAGGTTATGAAGAATTAGCCCAAAATATAGATACGCTAAGGTGATAAAGATTTCCTTCAAAGGAATTGTTATTAATGCTTGTGTTTTAGAGTAGCTAACTAGAACCCTGAACTTAGGATAATTGGACGCAAACGAAAGCATGGTCTTTTACCTGAATTAAATTTAGAACTAGGATTGATAGAAACAAGTGACAGCTGTTTATTCAAACTGTGAACCTATCGAACAACTCGATAACGCTTGCCTAGGTAAACATCGAACTATATCAACAAGTGATAGCTGAGATATAGACTTGGTCAATAAAATATATTCGCACGCAGAAGTTGGAATACTTTGCAATTAGAATTTGTGTTCTAGGATTGAAAATCTTAGCATCTATATCACTATAATTCCAATTACCTGAAACCCTAAATCTATCTATTTCTCATAATTGTTTATAACCAACCAATCAGTCAAACAAACAACTGCCTCACTACAGGAAATGTGGGTAGTAATAGCAGATGGAAAACGCTATGAGTCATATATAAAAGCGTTTCCTTGTCCGCTCTGACAGCGCCCGTTATAATAGGTCTGGCCCTTTTAATAGCAGTTTTTCTTTGTGCTATAATTAAGCGTACAACAATAGCGTGTTTCTGTTCGCAATTGTTAATATTTATAATAACGTTGTACAAATGTTATTAAACCTAATAATTTGATTTTCTCAATAACAAAGATAGCAATGTTTCGTGTTATTAATTAGTTTTTAAATAATCTGAATATTTATTAATAATAATTATGAATTGATTTTTTGTGATAATTAATTCAAAAATTTGTAATAAAAAGAATTTTAATTATTAAAAATCCAAAAAACTATATAATTATTTAAAAACCCATAACACAACATTATCACATTCATACAAACCATCACACAAACATACAACCTATCAATCTACCACTAATAAACCTTCACAATCATCCCTAACATAAACACTATCATCATCCGAAGCTTCATCACCCATATCATCAACTTCTTGGACAGGCAAAGGTGCACCACCAAAATCCTCTTCTGTTTCCAACTCATGATAACCTCTAGGTGGTGCTCTCATAACAACATACCAATTTGAATGATCATCCTCCCTAGAGTAGAGAACCTGTTTCGCTTGAGAAGGTAGAATGAATGGATCTTTCAAATAGGCTGCTTGGTTCATATGAAGGTTAACAAGAGTGAAGTCGTCTTCTTCCTTCACACCATTCCCTGTGTTTGCCCAGTTGCATCTAAACAGTGGCACTTTGAACATGTGATAGTCGATGAGTAAAATCTCATTTATCACTCCATAGTATGTAAGCATATCAGCGACCTGTCTCATATCTCGAGCACTTGATCTACACATGCTAATTAGGCTTCATAAGTTACTCCACTGTTTTGTGTCTTCAGCTTGACCGCATCAGTATGAAACCGTTGCCCATTAATGATGAATCCTTTATGTGCTAAAGCAACATTTCTTGGTCCAAATGCCAACCACATTATCTCCTTAGAATGACTATCTGTTGAGTCTGAATGAATCTGCCGCATGAAATCAGAACATGATCATCAAGCCAGAGGTAGTAAAATCATAATCAAAACATGATAATATGTACCCCGAAACCAATCATCAATCTACAAGCTAACCAATCATCAAAATACTAAAATCCAGACTGGTTCATCAAGCTACAAGCTAATCAGTCATCAAGACACAAGCTAGCCAGTCATCAAAATACTAAAATCTGGACATTTTCTTCAATCCACAAGCTAACCAATCATCAAGATACAAGCTAACCAGTCAACAAAATACAAGTTAACTAGTATTTACAATAATAATCAAGAAAAAAAAGATGGAGTTGGAAACCTTATTTTTAAGCCATTCTGCAAAGTGCTCAGTATGGTTTTTCCATAACAAAGTTTTATTTCTAGCAAATTGAACATCCTTAGCTTGTAACTCTTCCAAATGCATCCTGATTTTAAATTAAACAACAATATATGAAAATGAAATTATAAGTAAAAATAGTAGATGAAACATAGAGAATAACTTACTCAAGAAAGGGATCCAAAGATGCCATGTTCATTAGCACATAGCGATGTGCAATGTCTCTATCTTCATCTGAAAGGGCAACCTCTATACCCTTCTACAGAGGTCAGCTTTCAACCACCATTATGTCAACCTCAACATCTTCATTACGATTAACTGCTTCTTGAACTGGTACTGAATCCTTAAGGAACTCTAAACAAAATGCAACGCATTCTCCAGCTAAATACGCCGCAGCCATACATGCTTCTGGCCTTGCATAATTCTTAACAAAAACCTTTAGTGTTTTCATGTACCTATAACTTAGTCAGGAAATATGAATTAGTCAAACATCATTGCGGGAAATACATATATTGAAGCAAATGAGTACATCAAACCTTTCGAAGGGATACATCCAGCGGAAGTGTAATGGTCCTCCCAAGCGTGCCTCTTTTGATAGATGTATTGGAAGGTGGAACAAGATATCCAAAAGGGCTGGAGGGAAGAAGCGCTCCAGTTGACACATTGTTTCCACAAACTCTGTCTCCATGGATATAAGTTTCTCCGGGTCAATGATGCGCTGACACAACCTGTTGAAGTAACTACATAATCTACTTATGGCTATCCTAGGACCCCTATGTAACAACCCTCTTAATGCAGATGGTAACAAGTTCTGTACTAGGACATGATGATCATGCGACTTTAAACTACCAATATTTGGAGGGTTAACTGAAACACTATTCGCAATATTGCCACAATTACCATCAAGACCTCTAAACTTAGCTAACCTTTGGCAGAAAATGGTCTTCTCTTTCTTCGATAACCAGTAGGCAGCAGGAGGTAAGTATGTTTTTTTTCCCCTCACCTCTATGTGCAAGTGCTTTTTGATTCCAATATCTTCTAATTCTTTTCTTGATTTCAACCCATCTTTTGACTTCGCACTTTGCATCAAGAGAGACAATATAGCATCTGACACATTCTTTTCTACGTGCATAACATCAATATTGTGACGAACAGGCAACTCCTAACACATTAAACAAGAAATTGTTAGGCATATTCATATACAACAATCACATAATATAGGTTAGTTAATTACTATACTTTACCTTCCAGTAAGGTAGTTCAAGGAATATTCATCTCTTTTTCCACCGCCATAGTTCATTTGATTTTTCACACTCTTCTTCTTGAACCCTCTCATCATCTTCTAACTCTGGTATTTTCCTTTTTTTCCTTCTCAAGAGGTCTACCAAAATCATTCCTAAAAGCTTGTAGTGTCTCATATATCTCAGCGCCAGTTTGTATCCTATTTGCATTCCCTTCCTCCACAGTGTTGTCAAACCAAGTTTTTTTATATCTGTAATGATGGCCAGGCGGTAGTCTCTTTCTGTTTCCCATGTAGACAAACTTGCGGCTAAACTTAAGCCACCTTGCAGGTGTATCCTTTCCACATATATTGCAGGCTTGTTTCCCCTTTACTTTACATCTAGACAGTGTTCCTAAGGCTGGATAGTCACTGATACTCCAAAGCAGCAAGGCTCTGAGTTTGAAATTCTCCTTCGCAAATGAGTCGTACACTTCAATACCCTCAGCCCCCACAAATCTTTTAGATCGTCTATCAGTGGTGCTCGGTAAACATCTATGTTATTACCAGGAGCTGTTGGACCAGGGATCAAAAATGTCAACATTATATTCTCAGCCTTCATACATATGATTGGAGACGTGTTATAGTTCACTAACAACACTGGCCATGTGCTGTGATTGGGGTTTTGCATGGAGAAAGGGTTCATCCCATCTGTAGAAATCCCAAGTCGAAGATTCCTTGGATCAACAGCAAAGTCTGGCCATTTATCATTCACGTGTGCCCAAGAGATAGAATCAACGGGGTGTCGCATTGTACCATCTTCAGCGGCATTGGTATAGTGCCAACGCAGATCTTCAGCCATCCTTTTTGATGTGAATATCCTCCTAAATATGTCCTTGATTGGAAAATATCTAAGGACCTTTGCCGGAATCCCGACCTTTATCTCATTACTGTGCTTATCCATTTCCTATCTAGAAACTTTGCATCTTGGACAGCTTTCTAGGTTCGCATACTCCTTCCTATACAGTATGCAATCATTCTTGCAAGCGTGAATATTGTCGTAGCCGAACCCAAAGATCTTCAGAAATTTCTTGATTGCAGCTAAACTCTTGGGAATGACATTGTCTTCAGGTAGCAAATCCTCAAGTAAAACCAATAGCTGATCAAAGTAGTTCTCCGACACACCACTTTTAACTTTGAATCTGTAAAGTCCCATGATAGCTGAAACCTTCGTGTGTTTGATACAATCCGAGTACAATGGCGTTTGAGCGTCTCTTAGCTTTTTTCTAAACTCAGTTTCCTCTGGTGCTTCATCATCTTCATTTGTCACTACCCCATTGTCAGTTGTCTGGTTTTGACCACCTTCATCCATGGAGAATGCTGTCTTAAACAAATCAAATGCCTCCGTTTCATATTGAAGAACATTGTCTTCTGCAGAAGCTTTTTTCACCATGAATACTCCAACAAAAACTCTTATACTTCTTATCCATACCCCTAATCACCAAATGCTCCACAATTTTATCCAGTGAGGGATGGCTCAGATTGCAGCAGTTTCTACAAGGGCATAGCATTTCAGACAGACCTCCCAATCTTCTTGCTGACGAATTCACGAAATTAGTTGCTCCTTCTGAGTACTCGTGACTATTCCTACAAGAATCAGACAAAAGAAGTTAGCTTTCTTTCAATCGGCGAGTACAAGTGAGCTCGAGAGATTTTAGGTTATACCTTGGAAGCCAAATCCACGTCTTATCCATTTGCTTTCTTTCAATCGACGAATACAGGAACGGCCGGTGCGATTTTAGCTCGAGAGATTCATTTGCTTTCTTTAGGGTTTGTTCAAATCAAAGCTCGTGAGACATAACACGAGATGTTGTGTTCTGAAATTTTCCAATGCAAACAGAGACAGGAAAAATGAACGGTTGTGATCAAAGTTATGGAGATAAAACGAATGGTGTATGATTAATCAGAGCGCAATCTTAGTGGTTGCTCCTCATTGGCTCAGAAAAGAACGGCTCAGATCAAAGTTACCAAGACGAATCAAGGTTATTAATTTTGTTTTAAATCGCCACGTCTGCAATCTTGGAGGTTACTCCTTATTGGCTCAGGGTATTAATTTCGTTTGAAATCTGAAAATTAACATATAAAATAGGATATTAAGCATAAAAGTATAAATTAAATATTAAAAAATAAAATATTAGTATTCCAATTTTTTAAAAATTATTTCTTATAAATTTAAAATTTTTATATGAGCTTTTATAAAATTGAACAATCTAACTCATATGTTCATAAACACTGCTACTCATTTGTATGTACAATAGCTTTAGGGTATAGGGTTTGAACAAATGAGTGTTTATAAAATTTATAACTAATAATTTTTATGAAATTAAGATTACAATATCATTTTTATAGTGACCAAAATTGAGAAATCAAGAAAATTAGGATATAGGGTATACATTTGTACTTTAGTGTTTAGGGTTTTCACTTTAGGGTATAGGGTTTTAATTTTTGGTCTTATCGTTTATGGTTTTAATTTTTAAAGCTTATGGTTCAATGTAAAATTATGCACTTTAGGGTAAAGGATCATAATATTACACATAATATTTGTTTTTGTTTGTTAACCATAACATAATATTACACATGATTTAACCGAGCATATAAGTACTTAAACATTATATCACACACTAGAAATACATAACCGACATAACAACTTGAAAACTGTTTCAGATGACAAGTTTTAGATGAAATTAATTTTGTCATTTGGCCATGCCACAACCGAGCATATTGCATCAGACATGTATTCAATCTCAGCGGTTGGCCTCCCGACATTTGCATTACCGATCTTAGCCACATCAATCCACACCTTGCTTGCATTTGGACCTAGAGGTATAAAGTGGCACAACTCATCAGCTACCTTACGTCCAAAGTTGTTGCAATCCAAGAGAATACACTTATGCTTTGGACTTCTGGTCGAACTAATGCTGCCTGGACTCTACAACTCAAACAAGATGACAGAAGCAAGTTCCAACATCAATTAAAGACTCAACATCAATCATCAGACAAACAAATAAAATAACTTCATGTCAATAACATACCACTGCTTTTTTCTTGGCTGGTTTTGAAGGTGATGCTATTTTCTTGCCTGTAGTTTTAGGAGGTGTTGCTTATGTAGCGGTTGTAGGCATGATTTCAACCTTTAGGACTGACCATGCTATTTTCTCACTAAGTGCATCACCAATCAAGAACATATCAGCGGTTGTCCTCCACAAATATTCCTGATCATTGAACACCTTCACAACTTCGATACTAACAGCATTGGGACCTAGAGGTATATAATATACCGTATATTGTTAACCATCTCTTTGGATTTAGATGAGCACACGAGACCTTCATAAATAACCTCATCCTCGTCCTTGGTCCAATCATATATCTTACATCTTCGAGATTCACCTTCTTTTGTTTGCTAAAATGTAAGAAGGTAATGATTAGAGAGAACACAATTGTTGTAAGAAGAAAATAAGATTTGAATTTTTACCATGGATATATCTTCAGAAAAGTTTGGATCCCTATCCAAAATAACTTTATCCATTGGCCAATATATTTTGTATCCCACAGCTTCATCAAGAGTTAACACATCTGTCGTAGGCCTCCAGAGCGAAGCTACTGAGCTTAGTGCATACTTAACAACGAGAGCCACTGCATTAGGACCAATTGGTATACGACCAATTTTGTACTTCGGTTCAGCAGAGCAGAATTCTCCTTCACCAACAACAACATCTTCTGATTCAATCCAATCCAGTATTTGTACTCTGACTTCTGCTTTGAATCCACCACTACTCTCAGATGTTTCAGCATCACCATTACTTTTCTGAGAGAAGGCAAAGGAAATCATAAATGTCTTATAACTAATTGACCAAATGTAATGAAAAGGATTATCTTCTTCCCAGCTAAGTCTCGCACTATGCCCTTTAACTCTTCAATCTCACTTTTCATTTCTGCAATCTTTGCATATCTAAATTGCAGAAATGCTAGCTTAGTAGCCGTAATCCCTCTACTAAACCTCCTTACTCGTTCAGGTTTGTCTTTTCCCAAAACCTTGCTCACAGCATCTTCCCTTATGTTATCAGCAGCTGATGTTGAGTCCATCTGACTATCAAGTGACTGTATTTGTTCTAGATACATTCATTTAAACACAAAATAATTCATTGACACAATCTATTAATTATGCACAATATACAACTTCCATAATTCTTACAATAGTCTCAGCAAACTGGGGCTTCACAGGCTTACCATCAGCATGAGTGTGTCCTGTAATACATACCTTACTCCTACTCACCTTACTTGGGTCTTTACTCTTTTTTTCTATATTAAAATAGACATATCTCAGTACCATTTTAATTTAACAAGCTGTACAATATATAGATGTTTGACTACTCTTTTACCATATCTTCAGCCAAACGTAGCATTCCTTTGCGGCTGGTGGTATGAGGAATCTGATTTCTTCTCATCTCTCTGTACTTGTTACTCACTTCCTACAATATAAATATGACAGTGATTAAATCTATAAGACATGACCTTTAAGGATGAAAGTTACTTAGTCGTAGATAACTCACCGTGAAAGTTTTGGTAGTTTTGCTCTTAACCCAAGAGTTCCACACTTGAATGGATGGGTGTTGCTCGGTTTTAAATCTATTCTCTCAGCTGCAGTCTTCGCAGCACGTACTTGTGACACTAGCCTCGACTTCCCAGCCCTCCACAAATTTCTCAGCTGCTTGAAAATAACAGCTTTCTGCCACTCCTCTTGCAAGTTAAACTCCCTTGCATCACAATAAGCAAAGGTCAAACATATTTCAATTTAATGTTCGACAAAACATATAAATATATATATATACAAACCTGAATTTCTTCCCACATTGTTGCTTTAGTCGCTGCATCAAGATTTCTCCAATCAGCAAGTGTAACCGGAACATGTTCCCTCACAAGAGGACCAAGAAAAGACGATAGTGTTACTGACCAGGTCCAATATGATCACCAAAGTCATTGAATGTGACCATAATCTTTTCATTGGGATTTTCAGCCACTATACGCTTCTTTGTTGGTCCTCTTTTATTTTTTTTTCTTTCACTTCATCCCCTGCTAGCTCAACTCCTTCAGTACTAGGAATCTTATCATCTTGAGCATTGCTAACTCCATCTTCTCCCATATTGAGAGCTTTTTCTTCGTTCCCTTTCTCATTGCTAACTCCATCTTCTTGCATATCGAGAGCTTCTTCTTCGTTTCCTTTCTCATTGAGAACTCCATCATCTTCCATATTGGCTGCTTCTTCTTCATTATCTTTCTCATTGAGTACTTCATCTTCTTCATCCTCTCCTTCTATCCCAGCATCTTCTTTATCATCTTCAGACATTGCCTTCTCAGCCTGATCAGCCTCATCTTCTACCTCATCATCTTGAGCAGGTGTTACGTCTTCTAGCTCATCATCTTCATCTTCTACCTTATCATCTTGAGTAGGTGTTACGTCTTCTACCTCATCATCTTCATCTTCTACCTCGTCATCTTGAGCAGGTGTTACATCTTCTACCTCATCATCTTGAGCAGCCTTTTTCTTGATTCTACTACTTCTTCTCGTTGGCGTTAGAACTACATTCTTTTTTGGGGAAGTCTTTTTCTTTGTTGTTCTTTTCTTCACTTTTAGTGTTGTTGCAGAACCAACTTGTGGAGTTGGATCTACTACCTTCAAGCCTTGATTACGCCTACTCCGACGAGAACCAACTTGTCCTCCTCCTCTTGTCTTTGCCATTTCTGAAACTAATAAACAAAGAACAAATTCGATCAAAGTAAAATCAAAACCCAAAATCAAAATCAAAATCAAAATCTAAACCTAACATCACAAACTTGGACATGCATGTGTTAAAAAAAACTAAGAATAGAAACCCCAAATCAAAATCGGCAAAATCACAAACTTTCACATGAATCAAAATCGAAACCCACAATCAAAATCGAAACCTAAAATCAAAAGAGATTTGAATCAAAGAGATACCAATCGACATGCATGTTCACACAAACATAGAATCAAATCGAAGAGATACCAATCAAAATCATGGAGGAAACTTTATAATCTAAACTCAGAATCAAATCGAGACTCATAACAATTGAAGCTTCGATTCGAGAGAACTCTCGGGATTTTCTTCGGAACTATGAAGAACAAAGGGTTTCGATTCTAGTGGAATGTGAAGAGAGTGAAGACAAAAGGGTTTTGATTTTAACTTAAGTACTTTTTAATATATTTTTTCATATACGATAGCATTTATTTTTTGATTTGTAATGGTACGGTGCCTCCACTTACCAAATTAACGCGGCTGAATTATTCTGTTTTCCTGCGATTACAAACAGAGCTTTTAAATTTTATAAACGCTATTGTAAAGGCCAGTGGTGGTATACAATGGCAGAAATGCCAAAAACGCTATGCTACGATGCTATTAATACCCACATTTCCTGTAGTGCCTTGTTCACCCCTGCAATTTACTATTTAATTGTTTGCCTAGCTTAATCATAAACTGATTAGGATCTATTGTGTGATTTATCTCCTTGTGGATTCAATACTTAAGTACTACGACCGAACCTCTTATTTGAGAGAATACAAGGAAGATGTGTATGTTGAGAAACTAAAGGGTTTTGAGTCAAATGAAGTAAGTCAAAAAATGCTGAAAAAGGCATTGTATGGTCTTATTTATACAAGCACCAAGAACATGTTCAAGTAGGCTTAAATGTTATAATTTCATGAGAAAAGGATGAAAAATGATACTCCAAGCATACACTATTTGAAAAATAAAAGGGGAGAGCTCATTGATATTTAGCGTGTATGTAGATGATCAAATTTACACGAGTAACTTAGAACTACTGCTTAAAGGGTTTAAAAGGTCTATGGAAAAACGAATTTGCAATGAATGACTTGGAGATAAAGAAATGCTTCTTGGGAGTAAGTGATGCAAGATAAAGATGAGATCTTCATTATTTAAAAAATAATATTCTCTTAAAACATTGGAGAAATTAGGGATGAAGGACTGTGACTCAGTCAAGAATTCGATGAAAAAAAGAGCCAAACACTTAGTAGATTTAACTAAGACAAGAAGATAGTCGGGGTAATTTTATGACATCAACAAGGCCTGACTTAACCTACTCAGTGAATGTGGTAAGTAGTTACATGGAGAATCCAGTCGAGTTAAATATGCTAACGTTGAAAAGGATTTTAAGATATGTTCAAGGCATAGTCAAGTTTTGAAATTCAGCATAAACGAAGTGGAGAAGAAAAATTGGTAGGGTATGTGGATACTACGCAAATGATGAAGACAATCGAGACGCACATGAGATTATAATTTTATGGCCGTGAAGGTTCAATGTCTTGGAGCTCAAAGAAATCACCTATTGTCAGACTCTCAGCAACGTAGGCTGAGTACGTAGTTGCGACTAGTGGAGCATGTCAGGCAGTATGGTGAAAAAGTGTACTATAAGAGTTTGGATTGAACAAGGCGATGGCACAGTTCTCCACTGTGAGAATAGTTCTCAACATCAAGTTGTCTAACAATCTGGTGTTCTATGGATGAAGTAACCACATTCAAGTAAAGTTTCACAATCTTTGCAAGCTTGTAAAAAAAGGTATCATTGCAATGTTGTACCGTCCTACTAGGAAGCAGCTGTCGGACATCATGACAAAACAAATCAAACTTGAATTGTTAAAAAAAAGTTGAGAAGAGATATGGGAGTTTGTTCGGATAATATTAAATTAAAAAATAAATGTTTCAATTTAAGGGAGTTTGACCAATAAAAGATGACTGAATCTTTAGCTGTTTGGTTAAGTTGTTTGCAGTTTTGGAGTTTAGAACAAGTAATCATGAAACAACTTCAAATCGTTAGCTGGCTTTTTAGGACTTTTGTTTAATTGTATTGCATACGATTATCCATAAGAAAACCAGTACTATAATATAGTTATCCTCTTGTTCTATAAAATATCAACTACAGTTTGAACTGATACAAGATTTTCGTATGTCTATTGACAGATATGAAGTTGATTCTCTTATTGATGAACTCCTCTTCCACACCAAAAAAATGTCAAAGCCACCACAAAATAAATCGAGAAGATTGTGAGGAACTTAGCATCATTTAGCTTAGCAAACGTATTTTGCTGCAGCTTGGGACTACCTCCGTTCAAGTAAAAATCAGTGGTTACATTGTTCTTAGATAGGAACGTGTGAATCCCTCTGGTAGTTGTACAATGTAGTTGTGGAATAGAAGATGGATTCGCGTAATTCTACAAAGTGCTATGAGTTGCTTAGGGCTTAGCTTAACTCTCCAAATGCTATTTCATAAATCAATTTGTAAAGGCAGCGATTGCTGTGAGAAAATTTTACCGTTGCGTTTGGGATTTTTCTGCGGTCTAATGCAACTTGGCGTTATTATCTTACAATTTAGCATGCCCTACCAGGTGGCCTGTAGAATTTACTGAAGACGCTGTTAGAGATATGTGGACGACATTAACAGTAAGGATTTCAAGTGTGTTTGAGATTCTCTGTATACGGTTTGCAGTGTAGGTGAAGCTTAGCCACACAAAAGAGAAAGATATGGATAAATAGATTATCCAACGAAAACCTGCCACATCAGCAACCATAGCCAATCAGAGAACAGAATCATATTTCACATTTTCAATCTGAACCAATCAAAAGCATGAACCAATCCTACTATCCACCTTATAGCTGCAGGTTCGTCTCTTCCTTCCCTTTCACTTAACCTTTCTTGGTCTCGAAGCAGAGTAAAAAAAAAAAGCTTGGGCTAAAAAGATGGCGTCTTTGGGTGTGTCGGAAATGCTTGGTACGCCCCTTAACTTCAGGGCAGTGTCAAGACCGTCTGCTCCATTGGCGTCAATTCCCGCCACGTTCAAGACAGTTGCTCTGTTCTCCAAGAAGAAGCCAGCTCCTCCTCCCAAGGCCAAGACCGTCTCTGCTGCCAACGACGAGCTCGCCAAGTGGTATGGTATGTGTCTTCTACTTCTCTTTCAAAACACATTGTTTTTTTTTTCCTATTCTTATTCCATCAATACATCAATCTCTTGTGATTGTGAATTGTATTTGCACAGGTCCTGACAGGAGAATCTTCTTGCCGGATGGTCTTTTGGACAGATCAGAAATCCCAGAGTACTTGAACGGTGAAGTTGCTGGAGAGTAAGACACTTCTTCTTCATGTCTCTATATGTATAGCTTACTTTGTGTTTAGTGTTTAAGGCTTTATTGGTCTGAATTGTAGCTATGGCTATGACCCATTCGGACTTGGCAAGAAGCCTGAGAACTTCGCTAAGTAAGCAGATTCTCTTCTCTAATCCTGTTTATTTATTTATTTATTTTTTTTGAACATCCCTGTTTTTTGGTCTCTAACTTTCAAAATATGAACAATGACATTGAGACTGGTTTTGTAATGAATGTGGTTGTTCAGATACCAAGCCTTTGAACTGATTCACGCGAGATGGGCTATGTTGGGAGCAGCTGGTTGCATCATCCCTGAAGCCTTAAACAAATATGGCGCTAACTGTGGCCCTGAAGCCGTCTGGTTTAAGGTTTGTTTTGGCTACTTCAGTTTACTTACATTCTATATATCTAGCCAAGGAAGAATATGTGATGGGATCCTATTGGAATATCTCGATGCAGACTGGTGCTCTTCTTCTTGATGGAAACACATTGAGCTACTTTGGCAAGAACATCCCAATCAACCTTGTTCTCGCTGTAGTTGCTGAGGTTGTTCTCCTTGGTGGAGCTGAGTACTACCGAATCACCAACGGCTTGGTACATTTCTTTAGATTTTTGCTATTACATATTTTGCCGTTCCGCATGTGTGAAAAGACTGAAATTTTGAAATGCAAAAAACTTGGGCAGGACTTCGAAGACAAGCTTCACCCAGGAGGCCCATTCGACCCTTTGGGACTTGCTAAAGACCCTGAACAAGGAGCTCTTCTCAAGGTTAAAGAGATCAAGAACGGGAGATTGGCCATGTTTTCCATGTTTGCTTTCTTCATCCAAGCTTATGTTACCGGAGAAGGTCCTGTTGAGAACCTTTCAAAGCATCTAAGTGATCCTTTCGGAAACAATTTGCTTACCGTCATCGCTGGTACTGCTGAGAGAGCTCCCACTCTCTAAGACATTTCTCATTTTAAGGAGCTTCGAAGATGCTTTGTACACTTTGTTTGATGAGAGTTTCTGTTGACATTGTGAAAAAAAACTTCCATCTGCATCTTCTTGATATATTCCAATGTTACTTAATTATTGCTTCTAAGGATAACCATCTGATGGTGCGTTTGCGTTTAGTCATATACATATTTCATCATTTGGTTTTATTTTGATTTTCAGTGATTATATTATTACAGATAAATTCTATCCTAAACTGTCACCATTTTCTGTTACGAAAATAATTTATATTATGTACTCTAGTTGTTTGTAAGTGTCATAGACTCATAGCGATATCATTACTCATGTTTAAAGTCTGCATGATACACAATTGCACATTGTTTTTGGAGAAAAAAATAGAACCAAGTTTTTGTGGTGTATGAGAAGCATTGCAACACAAAGGAAAACAACAGTACATAGATCATGATGAGTACAATAAGATAATCAATCCCTTCGGTATTCATTCGAACAGTGGATATACTTGGGTTTTGTTAAGCAATTTGCTTCCACCCATAAAAATGAAAAAAAAGAAATGTAATCTGGAACATGCATAGTCATAACCCATAAGATATATAATCGTCTATTTAGAATAACCCCAGAAATCCATCTCACTGCGCAACGAAAGCTGGTTCGACGTAGGAACTGGCTGAACAACAGCCGACGAATTGTTGTTACCATCCTCAAACCTAATCCCTCTAGAGGAATCTTCATTTCCCAAATGACATGTCACAAGCCTATCCATCATTGACCATTCACCTAAACCTTGTTGATGGTTATGATTAGCCACTGTCTCGCTCGTGCCAACCTCTAAACCCGGCTCACATGCTTGCTGATATTGTAACCCTTCACTAGCCGCACTCTCACAATCCCTTGGAAATCCTGAAGAGTAGTCAACTCCAAGAGAAGGTGGCTTGTGGAAGATAGGTGGGTACTGATGAAGAGAAAGGTCAGGCTTGTTGAGTTCGAATGTCGTGGCTCCGTGGTTACGTACTAGTTGGTAAGGACTGTCTCCGTGCATAAAGCTACGAGCTTGGAGTGTGTTGTTGTTGTTGTTGTTTGACGCATCATTGTTGTATTGGTCGGCAGAGTTAATGCTTGAACCACCGTCATTCACTACCTTGAACAAATTCTTCTTCATGAATACCCTACAAACCACCCAGCCATCTTCCTACAAGATCAAATAATATATGTAGCAAACGGATTAAATATAATAGAGCAATTTCCTAACCAGATGATTAAATTTAACACATCATGACACACAGAGCCGTCTCAAACTATTTTAAGACTGCAATATTCTATATCAAAATGTTGCACAAAGAATTTTATAATAATCAAAAACCTTAATTTTCAATCGTATTGAAAATAGTTTTAAGATCAGATATTAGAACACCCCCAATTGAGAGTTTTAGCTTAAAAGTTCTAAAAACACATATACATATATATATATTATATATGTGTATGTAATTCTAGATTTCTAAAGGAAAACTCAACCCAACATATCTCACAAAGATATATGGAGTTGGATTTCCCGTAAAATTTAGAACCTCACAATTACATATACATATATAATATACACACATATATGTATTTTTAGAATCTTTAAACTAGAACCCTTATTAGAGGTGCTCTTATATACTACAGTATATTTATAGATTCCGAAGAAAAGAAAAAAAAAACAAATTACCGTCCTGCTGATATTTGCCAAAGTAATAGTCTAAAAAATTTGCAAAGATTTCTCAAATAAAAGACATACACTTAAGTTGCCTTGAGGATCATCAGCATCTTCAAGACGGTACTCATGCATGATCCAATCAGTCTTTTGGCCATGAGGAGCTCTTCCTTTGTAGAACACGAGAGTCTTCCTCATTCCTATCTTCTTGTAAGAGTTCCTTATGCACTTGTCACGTCCTGTCGCTTTCCAGAACCCTGCGTGAGTAGCACGGTTTGTCCTTGATCCCGTCGGATATTTCCTATCCTTGTGGCTAAAGAAATACCATTCGTTCTGCGGCGTTGAGCCTATCTTGCATCTCTCTATGTAAAAAAAAAAGCATACAAATTTAGAGAATTGGTTTATAAATAGTGGTCATGTATATAACTAGTAATCAAGAAATGGATGAGTAATCAAGAATTATGAGCCTTAATCTCAGAAAAAAATCAACTAACAATTAGTAAAAAAAACGAAATGGATGTGTTTATACATAACAAGCAATAAACTGTATGAATGTTCTTGAAAGATGGACTAAAGGAGTAAATAGTACCTTGTAAATCCCAAGGCTCAAGCTTGTTTAAGTCAACCTCTCTGATAACTTCCATCTCAAACTTCTGGTAAGAGATTTTCTTCTTTAGGTAGTAATGTAGAAGCTCTTCGTCTGTCGGATGAAACCGAAACCCAGGTGGCACGCCTCCGTTGGACGAAGAACCCATTTTGATTACGTTTTCTTGATCAATCAACCAATCAATCTCTTAAAACATTTAAGCACTGCCTTTCTTTCTAAGCAGCTACAAATTCTTGATTATATATATACGCAAACAGTCACACGTAGTTGTCAACGGAGTTAATTAAATGATAATATGAAATGTATATGGTCATGCATGTTGATCATGGCGATGATGATGGTGAAGTTGACGGCCGGGTACCACGCCGCCGGAGATGCTCAAAAAGCTATCGTAGAAAGCAAGACTCGCCGGAGATTAATATGACAATTTAATATAATGCCTCTAACGCACCTTGTATTGCAGCGTGTGGTACACTTGCGTAAAATCGACTGCTACATGTGTCTCTACGCCATGTTGACTTATTATCATTAATGAACGATCCCGATAAACATGTAAACACTAAACTATTAGTGTCATTAATCCCGTTTGATTGCTCCGTAAGCAAGGGTTTGTTAGAGAAACAAAGACCCATATGGATATGGGGATCTTCAACTTGGATATACGGTCCAGCTTTACGTATACATCTAGATATAATTAATATGAATACTAAAGAGGAATATATACAGAGAGGTATGAAAGTAAACAATATATCTATATATATATATATATGTATGGATCGTCTGATGTCAATATATGAATTTGAATATGCCATGCACTAGGCAATGGCCAAGGTTAGGGCTTTTTCTGCACATGTGCCTACCTATGACCTCCGATTCTTTCTGGTTTATTTCGTTTCTCTAACTTTCAAGCTTCCTATCTGTTTTTTTAGCTTGATTCATTGCTTCAAGCAAGTAATAAATACATACACACATTCATATATATATATATATATATACATAAACGGGCAAGATATGTTTATATATGAATGAATTGAATGACTACGGGATTTGATATTTTGAGATAATCAAATTTACAGTAGCTATATGGAAGAAATTTGAGATCATTATGAAAAAAAATTCTATAAACTAACGATTCGTAAACACAACCCAAACCGGAGAGTGAGAGTTTACAAAAAGATATAAATCTAGCATACCAAAAAGTGGATTTTTAAATTCAATAAACCACTAAACTTACCTCTATGTCATGATGAACTTGTGAAGAATAGTGTAGTGATTTTTTTTTTGTCGCGATCCAATCAGGACTAATTGAATCTTATGACAGTCCACCTTATGATCATGTATGTATATAAGACATGTCCAAAATAATGGCTTAGAGCTCCAAATGCTAGGGTGGACGACTTTTTCATGTCTTGTCTAGGGTCCATGAGAATATTATCCTTCTCTTTCGAACATAAACCAGTCCAAACGGGAGAGGTATCGTCAAGACGTCAGTTTTCAAAGTCATCAATCTGGCTACGAACTCCTGAAATATTATATTGGTAACTCTTGAGCCTCACAACGTGCCAAACTTTTCACCTTTGCATGATTTACTATATATTGGACTGATCGCGATCCAACTATATCATTTCAAAGTTTCCAACTAAAACAAATTTTATATCTGAAACATTCTCTTTAAAATCTAGATTTGATGGATTTATCTTGAACATGTATTCCAAAGATCAGCATACACAGAGTTTGCCGTGAACATTCAAAGACTGCAAACCAAGGAAAAGGCTATTTTACCATCTAAATTTTGAACTCTTAATCTCTTAGAATTTTTAAAATTTCAACTAGATCAAAGAGATAATTTCAAAATTTTGGGATATTTAGCAAAAAAAAAAATTGGGACAAAAATTTTGTTAATAAAATTGCGGAGCACAAGCTTGCTTGGGCCAGCTTGAAAGTGCCCAAGCTTTTAAGGCTGGGAACATTCAAAGAGTGCAAGTTTAATAGTTTCTTCATCAGAGACACATCAAATGATGAAGCGCTTCCATCTTGGAAGGTTATGATGTCTTCCACAGTTGGGATTTGAGAGATCGTATGTTTGGACACCACAAGAAATAGTCTTCCACCTGTCTGAATGTACAAAATTATGCAGGATCCAGTATCCTGATTTAATTATCGTTCAAATTTATGAAGTTAGTCATCAGTGTGTCCCGGGTTTACAAATTGGTGTAACATGTTAATATTCTCCACTATTTAGTTGACCATCCAACTAGGGTGAAAATTATGTCTTTGCAATAGCAACGGACCGTAAGATGACATAACCAATTCGTGCGTAACAGAATCATGTACCCATCCATGAATCAGTTTTCAGTGATGCTGATATGTTGGAGATGGATTACATCACTCGAACAAGAAATATGAGAGCCAAAACTTACACGATAAAATTTTATAAGGAGAAAAACTATTTTTTTTTAAATCGGATTTTCAGCGATAACCAACAACAAGTAATCAGAAAAAGATACGTGTTTAAAAACTGATATGCTCAAATTATTCAGAGAACACTATCAACACTACAAGAAAACAGCGGTATTCTGACGGACGTTCCGACGGAAAATGAATTCCTCGGAATATACCGAGGCATTTCCGAGGCAATTCCGAGGAAACACAAAATTTTGCTTCCTCGGTATTCCGTCGGAATATTCCTCGGTATTCCGTCGAAACTCTTATACACTTTAATAAATGGTAAAGGGAATACTTACAATTATTTTTGAAATTGTGTTATTTCATGGTTTATGATCATCTATACAAAGAATCCTCAATGGTATGCATTATAATTGTATAAGAAATGAAATACGGCGAAAATAATCGATGTTTTAAAACCCCAAACCCTGGTTCCTCAGAAATTCCTCGGAGATTACCGAGGGTATTCCGAGGAATCATGGTTCGTCGGAATATTTTCATTTAACCGGGTAAACCAAGCCGCCAAATATTTCGGGAAAATTGAATCAAAGAATTCCGAAGAAATTCCGACGAAAATATAAAATATTTCCGAGGAAATTCCGACGGATAGTTTCCGTCGGACGCCTCATAATATTAGGGCGAGCCCGATCTTCTTCCCCATTTCTCTCTTTCTCTCCGCGCCGCTGAGCCTCTCCTCTCGCGATTTCCGGCGACTCCACCGTTCTCTCTCGCGTTTTTTCGGCGAATCTCCCCTAATCCTCCCCCATAATCATGTAAGAACCCTATCCCACTCTTTTAGGTTAGATTTGTATGGTTTTTAAGTAGATTTGATGATTTTGGAATGAGATTTATAGATTTTGTTAGGGTGAATGGTAGATTTGTGTAAAATCGAGTTTGATTATGTATTTCACTTGATTTGAATTTTTTTTTTAGTTTTTATTAATTTTGTGATTATAAAAATCGAATTTGAAATTATATATATATATTGAAAACGTTTTTTGTATATAAAATCTATTTTTTGCATTTTAAATTCATTTATATATTTATTAAACATTTTTAAAATCTATAAAACTTTTTTTAAGATTAAAAATCATTTATATAATATTTAAAAACATTTGTTTTGTATTTTATATGTAAAATATAAATTTCTATATTTATTAAACATTTTTAATATTATGAAAACTATTTTTGTAATTATTTAACATTTTAAACATTTTTAAAACTATTTTTCGTAATTATTATGTTTTTGGGATTTATTTAAACTATTTTTAAAATTTTTAAACTATTTTTTATTTATTAAAACTTTTTTTATTAATTATTAAACTATTTATATTTTTGTGATTAAAAACTATGTTTTTTAACTATTTTTTATTTAAACTGTTTTTTTAATTAAAATTATTAGAACTAATTTTTAAATATGTTTTTTTTTTAATTTACAGGTCTAATGATGATCAGATCCGGCCTCGCCAGCGTCGTAGCCGGGGTGGTATGGGGAGCCAGTCTCGGGGTTCTTCCAGCCATGTTCAGGATTCCGTTTCGCCCCACAGCTCATACCATACATCTCCCTCTCCATTACTCGCTCCTGCTGCTCCCGCTCCCGCTGCTGCACCCGCTCCTGGTCCCGCTGCTGCACCCGGTCCTCTGGGAGTGATGAGGGTTGCGGAGTTGGTTCGACAGCCCGGTCGTGACCATCTTCCCTATCTCACTGAGTATCCACATGGACATGGTCAAACATGGTAATTTAAACTTTTATTTTTTAAACTATTTTTTATTTAAACTATTTTTTTATTAATAATTTATTTTTTTATTAGGTTCAACCGATCCAGGAACGGGATCAGCGCATGGATCAACCGTATGATGTACTCGGCCCTCGACAGCGGACATCCGACTTTCACTCACTTCCCTGTCGAGAAGCAGCATCTGTGGTTTCAGCAGTTTGCGGTAAGTATTCTAATTTTTAAATTATATTTTTTATATTATTAAAACTATTTTTTGTAATTATTAAACTATTTTCTATATTTATTAGACATTTTAAATATTATTAAAACTTTTTTTTGTAATTATTAAACTAATTTCTATATTTATTAGACATTTTAAATATTATTAAAACTTATTTTTGTAATTATTAAATTTTTTTTTTAATTATTAAACTATTTTTTATTTATTAAAACGACGATTTTTGTAATTATTAAACTATTATATTTTTGTGCTTAAAAACTATTTTTAAACTATTTCAGCAAGAATTCAACTGGAATGCCGATGATACGCTCTCTATCTATCACCATTTTGTCCATAAAGTTATGGACAACTATGGGAAGCAGATGTACGAGTGGAAGAAGAAGTGGGAAGTAAACAAGGTAGTTTTTAATTTATTAACAATTTTTAATTTATTAAACTATTTTTAAAATTATGAAACTTTTTTTTTTTAAATTAAAAGGTCCCAAAGTCGATGAACGACACGGTCTGGAAGGAGTTGTGTGCGCATTGGGATAAAGAAGAGACGAAAGAATCTTCTTCCACCAACTCCAACAACCGCAGGAGCGACCGTAAAGGAAAGGGCATCTACAAGCATAACTTGGGTGCTCAATCTATTGCCACTCTGGCGGATCGCATGGTAAGTTCACCCGCTTTTTCTTCAATTATTTAAGTTTCAGAATTTTATTTTTTTTTGCATTTTCAAATTTCTAATGTTTGTCTAATTTATTTTTTTTCAAGGCGGAAGAAAATGAAGGCCACCCAGTTGATGATCTCGCCCTTATGAAAAGGGCGTATACCAACAAGAAGACCGGCCAGATTGATGATGGTCTTGTGAGGGACGTGGTCGACCTGGTCCAAACTCAGGTGTATGACGAAGTGTCTCAGCTTCAAACCGATGATGACGATTCGACGGCCTCGACCAACTTGTCTCGGGTTCGAATCAACGAAATCGTTGAATCGGTAAGTTTTTTTTTTTTAAAAGTTCAATTTAATTATTTCTTGATTTTTATTTTATCATCAATTTAAATTATCTAAACTTGGTTATTTATATTTCAGTCGGTTCCAAAGAAAAAGGGACGTTTGGTCGGTTTGGGTCGTCGCTCCCGGTCGGCTGCTCCTTCTTCTGCACCACATGCGTATGTTGATCCAGAAGTTCTTACGGCTCAGCTGAAGGACAAGGATGATCGGATATCTGCGTTGGAGACTCAGATGGCAGCTCAACAGGCGGGCTATGAGACCCAGAAGAGGCTGAACGAGCAGATGATGGACATGATGAAGAGGATGTACCCGAACGAGACGTTCCCGAACATTCAAGACCCGTAGTTTTTTTTTTTTCCAAAAACTCTGAATGTTTTATTTAAATTTGAATATTATCTACTATGTTTTATTTTATGTTTTATTCAATTTTAATTTTAAATTTTAAAAATTTTAATTTTTAAAAATAAAATAATTTTTTTAAAAAATAAATTTTTTAAAAAAATAAATTTTTTAAAAAAATAAATTTTTTCAAAATTCCGAGGGAATGGAGTTCCTCGGAAAATTCCGAGGAACTTTCTCCCCTCGGCAAATTCCGACGAACTTTAAGTTCCTCGGAATTTTCTGAGGGAAAAAGTTCCTCGGAATTTTCCGAGAAACTCCACTCCCTCGGAAAATTCCGAGGGAAGAGAGTTCCTCGGAAATGTCCGAGGAACATTTGTTCCTCGGTATTTTCCGATAACCTTTCTGAGGAATATTTCGTCGAAACTTCCGAGGATTGGACCATCGGAATTCCCTCGGTATTTTCCGAGGAACCTTCCGACGAACTTCGTGTCCTCGGAGTTTCCTCGGAATTTTGTATCCTCGGAATTCCGTCGGAATTTTCCGACGGAATTCTGAGGAATTATGAATTTCCGAGGAGTTATTTCCGAGGACTTTTTTCGTCGGTATGTCCTCGGAATAGCGTTATTCCGACGACATACCGACGATTTTTTCCCTCAGTATCCCGATGTTTTCTTGTAGTGCAAATAAAAGATCGATTGTAATACTTGGGGACTGAATCCACAAGAAGGGTGGTCACACAATTGGTAAAGCTAGAAAGAAAATAGAAAGCAGTAAATTAAACAGAACAAGATATCGGTTTGTAGCAGATAGGAAAAATGCTAGATCTAGGGATATCAAACAAGAAATAAGAAACTAAGATAAATAGTTTCTAATGGTTTATTAAGTTCAGTCCCAAAACTCGAATTCATTTATCAGTTATCCAACTCTCGCCGCGATAAACTGTGTAAGTCTAGATCCTCGAAGGCCAAATTAGTCGTTGCACGACCAATTTTTCTAGATAGGCATTAACGATTCAATTTAATATGTTCTCTAAGTTAATTAGGCCGACTCTCATAGAAACCTAGCTCAACAGGATTCAGATAAAAAAATCAGTCACATTCTCGTTTTATTCCAATTATCCTAAGATAAAGTTCTTAATAACTCTAAGAACAAGCAGTAATAACAGTCCTCACGAAGGAGACAATGGATTAACTCTTTATTTGAATTATCTATGAAGTTTATTCATATTACCATTTGTGTTTCATTGATCATGTATGAGTAAATTCACCGGTTAGATTCGGATTTTGCAAAGGATTGATGAGTTGCTAGAGTGAATTATTAGGGTTATCTTTATTCTTCGTATTGATTGTTCTTAATGGTAGATGTCGATTGAAAGCTTTAAATATATTTCTTAGAATAATTAGTATATGCAAAAGCATTATTGATTGTTTGAACTAGTCATTGGTGAGCTAAATACCTATATGCAAAGAGATTTTGTTTACGAATTAGTGAACTTATCAAATGTGTTCTTAATGCTTCTATGAAATTACTGAATATGCAAAAAGATTTGAGAATCTAGGAATTAGATATATATTATATATGATTCTCTGCAAGGAAAGTTGATTCATTTGATTAATGTGCTTTAAGTTCTAGAATTGTTCTTAATAAATGTTTGATTTCCCGCTTTATCCCATCGCATACAACTCTCCTTACTTTATGTTATTTACTGCATTATATTAATTACTCACTAGCTTAATTTAATATCCCAAAATCTATTGAGTGAACTGAGTCTCTGTGGATATCCCTAGGTGCGATTTCTCTTATGTTGTAGGACATGATGACAAGCAGAGTCATGAACCACAACTTAGCATATTTCCCAAACCAAATATCTTATATACATGCATACCCAACTGGAAGACTCCATGGAGTCTGATCCGTTTTAGGAATAAAAAAGTGAAGGAGGCATCAACATCAAATTGTGTGACTAGTTCCTTCACACTCTTCATTGTAAACCGAGTTGTGAAATGGTTTTTTAACTCCTGACCTTCAACAATTGACGACCTTACATATGCTTCAGGGGTTTCATCTTCGGAAATAAAATAACCACTACAAGAAAACAACGGTATTCTGACGGACATTCCGACGGAAAATGAAATCCTCGGAATATCCCGAGGAATTTCCGAGGATATTCCGAGGAAACACAAAATTTGGTTTCCTCGGAATTTGCTCGGAATATACCGACGGAATTCCGAGGAAACATGATTCCGTCGGAATATTCTTATGGAACACCGAGGAAAATTGTATTCCTCGGAAAAAACCGATGAATTCCGAAGAAATATTCTAGACGTTAGAGAGCTGTTGGGGGATTTTAAAAATTCCGAGGAAATTCCGACAAACTAGCCGTTGGCATCGGAATTCCGTCGGAATTTCCTTGGTATGTCGGCAGGATTTCAACTATAAATACAAGCACCCCTCTTCCTCTTCATTCACTCCATATCTTCATCCTCCCTCTCACTCTCTTTACACATGAATTTGATTCATAAAAAAACATGTCTTCTTCAAATTATTTTCGTTCTTGGATCGATCGACCTCATTTGGATCCAAACACGAGATTGCTTACGGAAGAATACCAACGAGGTATAACCGAATTCATGGGGTTAGTTCACCGACAACCGGAAGCAAAAACATGTATGTTAAGATGTCCTTGCTCTAATTGTAAAAATAAAAAGGTTATTAAAGAGTGGGATGTTTGGACTCATCTATATTTGAGTGGGTTTACACGAAGTTACAAAATTTGGTATCATCATGGGAAAACTGATTATGAACATGGTAGTACTAGCGAACCTCAGCCAGCGGTTAGATTAGAAGAACCAATTAGAACGGATGTAGATTATGGTGTAGGTACTGAGCAGATGGTAAATGATCATTTTAGAGGGGAAGATTTACCCAATGCAGAAGCTAGGAGATTTTATGATATGTTGGATGCTGGAAAGCAACCATTGTACGAAGGTTGCAGAGATGGTCATTCAGCTTTATCATCTGCTACAAGATGGATGGGCATTAAAACGGATTATAATTTGGCTGAAGACTGTGTGGATGCGATTGCTGATTATGTAAAAGGTATTCTACCCGAAGATAATGTAGCTCCTGGCTCATACTACGAGGTTCAGAAACTCGTAGCTGGTCTTGGTTTATCGTATCAGATAATAGATGTATGCAGAGACAACTGCATGATTTATTGGAGGGCGGATGAACAGCGGGTTTCATGCAAATTTTGTGGGAAGCCTCGTTATAAAGATACGAGTGGAAGAGTTCCAGTGCCATATAAAAGGATGTGGTATTTGCCTTTGACGGAAAGGTTGCAGAGGTTGTATCTGTCTGAACGCACAGCGCAACAAATGAGATGGCATGGAGAGCACTCAACGGATGGTGAGATCAGACATCCTTCAGATGCAAAAGCGTGGAAGCATTTCCAATCAAAGTATCCCGACTTTGCGTATGAGAGAAGAAATGTCTACCTTGGATTATGTACTGATGGTTTCAGCCCGTTTGGCAAGAGTGGAAGACAGTATTCTCTATGGCCAGTCATTCTTACACCATACAACCTACCCCCAAACTTGTGCTTGCGACGAGAGTTTTTGTTTCTCTCGATTCTCGTTCCCAGACCAGAGCATCCTAAGAGATCACTTGATGTGTTTCTTCAGCCACTAATATATGAGTTGCAATAACTATGGGCTCAATGTGCTGAAACATACGATGTTTCGTATAAAGAAAACTTTCAAATGCGGGCAGTACTAATGTGGACAATAAGTGATTTTCCAGCAAATGATATGTTATCTTGATGGACAACGCATGAAATGCTATCATGTCCATATTGTCAAGATAACACTGATGCTTTCCAACTAAAACACGGAAGGAAAACGTGTTGGTTTGGCTGTCACAGGAGATTCCTACCACCAGATCATCCATATCGTAGAATTAGGAATTTATTTACGAAGAACAAGAGGGTGTTTGACAGTCCACCTCCGGAAATTCGTGGGAAAGATTTGAAGACACAACTTAGAGATTTTGGTGCAGAAAGGATGCCAGACGTCGGTGGACATGAGCGTTTTCCGGTAGATGGTGTTGGAGACCTACATAACTGGCACAAAAAAAGTATTTTCTGGGATTTGCCATACTGGGAGGATCATCTACTAAGGTATAATTTAGATGTCATGCATATTGAGAAGAACTTTTTTGACAATCTCATGAACACGATCCTTAATGTTCAAGGTAAAACAAAAGATAATTTGAAGTCAAGACTGGATTTAGTCGATATATGTGTTCGTTCAGAACTTCATGTTGATGAGAATGGTAGGGCTCATTTTCCCATATACCGACTTCATGCAGCGGGAAAGGATGTGTTCTTTGATTGGATTTCAAACGATGTGGAATTTCCAGACGGTTACGCATCTAATTTGTGTAACTGTATCGACAGAAAGGAAGGAAAGTTTACTGGCTTGAAAAGCCACGATTGCCATGTAATGATGCAGCGCTTCCTTCCGTTTGCCTTCAAGGAACTATTACCACGAAATGTTCATGAAGCAATTGCAGGGATAAGTGGTTTCTTCCGCGATTTATGCACGAGATCAGTGACTCTTGAAGGTATTGAAAATTTGAAGACTAACATAGCCGTGATTTAGTGTAACCTTGAGAAGATATTTCCTCCCTCATTTTTTGATGTTATGGAGCATCTTGTTATTCACCTGATAAGAGAATTGGAACTTGGTGGTCCTGTGCAGTATAGATGGATGTATCTGTATGAGCGGTATATGTTCCATTTGAAGAAGATGGTGAAAATTTTAAGTAGGGTGGAAGGTTCTATAGTCGCACAGATGATCAATGAAGAAACTTCAAACTTTGCCGAGTACTACTTTCCAGCAGAAGTTCAGACCAAAAACAGAAGACCTGCTCGGCATGATGATAGAGGCGAACGGGCAACATATCATGTTACGGTTCCAGACATTTTCACAGACGTTGGACGACTTAGCGGAAAACCAAAGGACCGTCGACTTACTGAGCAGGAGCGCAGTCATTTGCAAACATATTTGCTCACCAACTGCGAAGATGTTCTTCAATATGAGAGGAT
Organism: Brassica napus; assembly: GCF_020379485.1. NCBI lineage: Eukaryota > Viridiplantae > Streptophyta > Magnoliopsida > Brassicales > Brassicaceae > Brassica > Brassica napus. Next base: position 19,018,037 of record NC_063442.1, on the reverse strand, counting down.
TTTCATGGCAGAAAAGCGGTTCGAATATAGATACGCCACGGAGGACGAACTAGAAGAAATAAAGCAGAGAGAATTTGCTGGATGGATGTTTACTTATGTGAGTGCTGGTTTGGCCAGAGGTGAAACATTTGACGATTGGATACACGAGATGGTCGTTGGACCTAACTTTGTTGTGAAGTCATATCCGAGATTTTGTACTCGAGGATATGCATTCACAACTCAGAAGAGGAGACGTTCGAGTACGACTTATGATGCTGGCGTTTGTTCTGCATCAGGAGATGATGTATACTACGGACACATACATGAGATTTTGGAAATCAAGTATTTGGGCATGGTTGGATTGCGCTGTACTATTTTCTATTGTGATTGGCACGACAACACTCCAGATCGAGGTGTGAGAACGGATGCATTTGGTGTTACATCAGTAAATTCGAGACGGAAGCTGCAATATTATGATCCTTTCATTCTTGCTTCTCAGGCCGATCAGGTTTATTATATCAAGTACCCCCGGATAAGGAACAGAGATGATCCATGGGTTACTGTTACAAGACTCAACCCGAGAGGCCGAGTTCAGGGAAGTTCAGAGCTGGAAGACCCACTACAACCAAGCACATCCGGCAACTTAAGTGCAGCAGAAGATTTAGGTGGAGTTGGCCTTGTAGTCGATTTAACCGACTTCGGAGAGGAAGCCGCCGTTCACGTAGAGGATGAACTAGTGATTGGAGAGTTTCACCAAGATCCAGATTCAGATTCATCTGGTGATGATGACTCGGAAACAGACTAGCGTCGACTTTTTTTTTTTTTAAATATAAATACCGAGGAAATTCCGAGGGCAGATAGGTTTTCCTCGGAATTTCCTCGGAATAGACCTTGTCGATTTAGGGATTTGATTATAGAGTCTTTTTCCTCGAAATTCCTTGGAATATTCCGAGGAAATTTAGAGGAAGATAGGGGTTTCCTCAGAAATTCCATTATTTTCCTCGGAATTCCCTCGGTATATTCCGAGGAAAATCCGAGGAACTAGAGGTTTTAAACCGAAAACAACGTTTTGCGGATTGAATAACACGTATATAACTTTCATTAAGTGTCTTAACCAGATTATGAAGTCAAACTTTGGTGTTTTACCCAATAACAAATACTTTTACGATTGCATGAACAAAAACAACACAACGTAAGAGAAACACTTATACACTTTAATAAACGGTAAAGGGAATACTTACAATTATTTTTGAAATTTTGTTATTTCATGGTTTATGATCATCTATACAAAGAATCCTCAATGTTATGCATTATAATTGTATAAGAAATAAAATACGGCGAAAAAAATCGATGTTTTGAATTCCGAGGAAACCTGATTCCTCGGACTATTTTCATTTAACCGGGTAAACCAAGTCGCCAAATATTTCGCGAAAATTGAATTAATGATTTCCGAGGAAATTCCGACGGATATAGTAAATAATTCCGAGGAAATTCCGACGGATAGTTTCCGTCAGACGCGTCATTTTATTAGGTCGAACCAGATCTTCTTCCCCATTTCTCTCTTCCTCTCCGCTGAACACTCTCTCCTCTCTCGCGAATTCCGGCGACTCCACCCTTCTCTCTCGACGATTTCCGGCGAATCCGCCCTAATCCTCCTCAATATCATGTATGAACCCTATCCCACTCTCTTAGGTTAGATTTGTATGGTTTTTAAGTAGATTTGATGATTTTGGAATGAGATTTAAAGATTTTTTTAAGTTGAATGGTAGGATTGTGTAAAATCGAGTTTGATTATGTATTTCACTTGATTTGGATTTTTCTTTTTAGTTTTTATTAATTTTGTGGTTATAAAAATCTAATTTGTATTATATATATATATAATATGAAAACGTTTTTTGTATATAAAATCTATTTTTTGCATTATAAAATCATTTATATATTTATTAAACATTTTTAAAATCTAGAAAACTTTTTTTGTGATTAAAAATCATATATATAATATTTAAAATCATTTATTTTGTGGTTATAAAACGTTTTATGTATTTTATATATAAAATATAAATTTCTATATTTATTAAACATTTTTAATATTATTAAAACTATTTTTATGTTTATTAAACATTTTAAATATTATTAAAACTATTTTTTGTAATTATTAAACTGTTTTTGGGATTTATTAAAACTATTTTTTTAATTTTTAAACTATTTTTTATTTATTAAAAATTTTTTTGTAATTATTAAACTATTTATATTTTTGTGATTAAAAACTATTTTTTAACTATTTTTTATTTAAACTGTTTTTTTATTAAAATTATTAGAACTAATTTTTAAATATGTTTTTTTTAATTTACAGGTCTAATGATGATCAGACTCGGCCTCGACCGCGTTGTAGCCGCGGTGGTATGGGGAGCCAGTCTCGGGGTTCGTCCAGCCATAATCAGGATTCCGTTTCACCCCACAGCTCCTACCATACATCTCCCTCTCCATTACCCGCTCCTGCTGCTCCCGCTCCCGCTGCTGCACCCGCTCCTGCTCCTCCGGGTCCTTCGGGAGTGATGAGTGTTGCGGAGTTGGTTCGACAGCCCGGTCGTGACCATCTTCCCTATCTCACTCTGTATCCACATGGACGGGGTCAAACATGGTAATTAAACTTTTATTTATTTTTTCCTTAAAATTTGATTCATTATTAATAATTTGTTCTTTTTATTAGGTTCAACCGATCCGGGAACGGGATCAGCGCATGGATCAACCGTATGATGTACTATGCCTTCGACAAGGGACATCCGACTTTCACTGACTTCCCTACCGAGAAGCAGCATCTGTGGTTTCGTCAGTTTGCGGTAAGTATTCTAATTTTTTACTTATATTTTTTTATTTATTAAAACTATTTTCTGTAATTATTAAACTATTTTCTATATTTATTAAACATTTTAAATATTATTAAAACTATTTTTTGTAATTATTAAACTATTTTTGGGATTTATTAAAACTATTTTTTTTAATTATTAAACTATTTTTTATTTATTAAAACTTTTTTTTGTAATTATTAAACTATTTATATTTTTGTGATTAAAAACTATTTTTAAACTATTTTAGCAAGAATTCAACTGGAATTCCGATGATACGCTCTCCATCTATCACCACTTCGTCCATAAAGTTATGGACAACTATGGGAAGCAAATGTACGAGTGGAAGAAGAAGTGGGAAATAAACAAGGTAGTTTTTAATTTATTAAACAATTTTTAAATTTATTAAACTATTTTTTATTTATTTAACTATTTTCTTTTTTTTTAATTAAAAGGTCCCAAAGTCGATGAACGACACGGTCTGGAAGGAGTTGTGTGCGCATTGGGATAAGGAAGGGACGAAAGAAACTTCTTCCACCAACTCCAACAACCGCAGGAGCGGCCGTAAAGGGAAGGGCATCTACAAGCATAACTTGGGTGCTCAATCTATTGCCATTCTTGGGGATCGCATGGTAAGTTCAACCGCTTTTTCTTCAATTATTTAAGTTTCAGAATTTTATTTTTTTGTGCATTTCTTCGAATTTCTAATGTTTGTTTAATTTATGATTTTTTCAAGGCGGAAGAAAATGAGGGCGAGCCGGTTGATGATCTCGCCCTAATGAAAAGGGCGTATACAACCAAGAAGACCGGCCAGATTGATGATGGTCTTGTGAGGGACGTGGTCAGCCTGATCCAAACTCAGGTGTATGACGAAGTGTCTCAGCTTCAAACCGATGATGACGATTCGGCGGCTTCGACCAACTTGTCTCGGGTTCGAATCAACGAAATCGTTGAATCGGTAAGTTCTTTTTTTTAAAGTTCAATTCATTTATTTCTTGATTTTTATTTTATCATCTTTTTATATTATTTAAATTTGGCTATTTAATATTTCAGTCGGTTCCAAAGAAGAAGGGACGTTTGGTCGGTTTGGGTCGTGGCTCCCGGTCGGCTGCTCCTTCTTCTGCACCACCGCCCTATGTTGATCCAGAAGTACTTACGGCTCAGCTGAAGAACAAGGATGATCGCATATCTGCGTTGGAGACCCAGATGGCACAGGCGGGCTATGAGACACAGAAGAGGCTGAACGAGCAAATGATGGAGATGATGAAGAGGATGTACCCAAACGAGGTGTTCCCGAACATTCAAGACCCGTAGTTTTTTTTTTTTCCAAAAACTCGGAATGTTTTATTTTTATTTGTACAACTTTGAATATTATCTAATATGTTTTCAATTTTAATTTTATATTTTCGAATTTAAATTTCAAAAATTTAATATTTTTTTTTAAAAATAAATTTTTTAAAAAATTGATTTTTTTAAAAAAATTAATTTTTTTCGAAATTCCGAGGAATAGCACCCTCGGAAATTTCCGACGAACTTTTCCTCGGAATAAGTCGTCGGAATATACCAAGGGAGAGTTCCTCGGAAATTTCTGAGGGCCGCAATTTCCTCGGAATTTTCCGAGGGCCACGTTCCTCGGAAATTCCCGATGAAAATTCCGAGGAAGGTTTCGTCGGAACTTCCGAGGATTGGACCATCGGAAATTCCATCAAAATATTCCGAGGAAGACCTCCCTCGGTATATTCCGAGGAACTTTCCGACGAACTTATTGTCCTCGGAGTTTCCTCGGAAATTCATTTCCTCGGAATTCCGTCGGAAATATCTGAGGGATTTCCGAGGAAATATGAATTTCCGAGGAGTTATTTCCGAGGACTTTTTTCGTCGGTATGTCCTCGGAATAGCGTTATTCCGACGACATACCGACGATTTTTTCCCTCAGTATGCCGCTGTTTTGCTTGTAGTGAATCGATGATACTGCACGTGCGAGGAATGAGACACGATATCAAAGAGGCCATCGGTTGACCTTGCTAACGAACGATATGTTCGGCTCGATGATCGATTCTCGTCAATCATATCCTAGCCCTCCCCATTACCGAAACATGTCCTAAAAAAAAGAACCAGTTGAAGTTTATCAAAATTCATTCCAGTGATATTGCCCACGTTGCTTTGATGATCTCTCCGCGGGTTATCTACTGAACTTGATCCGCTTATGACATCTGGAATTAAGTTGGAAGACATAACCTTCTCTTTTAATTTCCTTGAGCACTTATGGATCAAAGACATTCGCTTGTGAAGAACAAACTAAGAACACCGTGTATATCAAAGAAATATAGTGAATCTACGACATCATGTCGGAAAATAAATAGCAAAAGTGATTAAGAAAAAAAAGAAGAGTTTGGGAGAGAGCTATCTTTGTTCGTAAGAAGATATGAGGAAATGAGAACGTGATCCCTATTTATAGACATAACGATGCAGGAAACAAAGAAACAACATCGATAGGTCTACAACCCTATAACGACGACATGATTCCCACTTTTCTATGGACGACGATTCCACTTCTAGGGACAAAATGGGGTCCGTTTAATGGTTTATTTGGCATGATTAACAAATAACTGGTATTTTGACAGTTTGGGGGTAAACCATATCATATTCCTTGAAAGCGCCGAGATGGAAAACCAACAGAATTTGAAAGAAAAGTGCTGAGTTCTCTACCTTTAGGACTTACCTTTGTATATTCACCAAGATCCACTTCATCTCTTACAATAAATTGGGGACGTATTGTTGAAGATGGATTACATCTCTCGAAAATGGTCAATCAATTAGACTGAACTTGGCCCAGTTGATTAAGAGGTGGTCAAAGGAACACACCATCTTGGAACAAAAAATGAACGAAGTTTGCCATAAAATGAGAGGACCTAATTCAAAGAGAGGACATTCACAATCATACATAAGTCGACCAAGAACTAAGGTTTATTTAGCTTTATTGTTCTTGTTGGGTTCATCATCCTTTTACTATTTTATTATCTTTCTCCTTGTAATCATCTTTAGTCTATCAATAAACGTTTTTCAAATAATTCACCATCAAATATTATTCTGTACTTTATTTTATTGAATGAAAAGCTCAAGTGTGGTTGCATAAGAAAGTAAAACTCACAATAGAAAAGTCCTCTCTCTATTTGAAATTTATCTAATACTAGAGCTTGATCCGCACGCCCGTCCGTGTGTTAATTTTTACATTTTTATGAATTGCTTAACGATATTTCTAATTAAAGACATAAGTAATTTAGATATTTTAGGTTCGTACAAACCTATTCGGACCTTAGAGGGATCAAAGTCCGAACCCCATCCAAAAATTTATAATATTCGAACAAAGTTAATCTTAAACCCAAAAATCCGATACAAAAAATGATCCATATCCAAATGGGTTGGTTGAATTCTTGTCATGAATGAATCAATTTCATTCAAACTTGTGAAATTGGTTTGGTTAACACGTAAAATAAATGTTGACAAATTATTAGGATAAATATAATTGACAAAGTAATTAGGAAGAGTAAAAAATGGAATGTAAAATATTTATAAAACGAATTTCAAATAAGTAAATTCTATTTTGTACTATGTAATAAGTGAAGTTGAATTAATTAGAAAAGACAATAAATAAAGTGATTATAATTAGTTTTAATAGGAACTAGATTTTGACCCGTGCTTTTAAAGCGCGGGATTGTTTTCGAAACATTCCAAATTTATTTGATATAAATTTGTATTTTAATTGTATCTACACTTAAATATTACAAATAGAACATTATATTTAATGTTTTGAAACCCGACCCAACCCGCAGTAAAATTAGCAAATTCGATGGCTCATATGCAATCCATTTTAGTTTTCAAAAAAAAAAACTGTTATTTAAAAATTCTATAAAACCCGTAACAACCGCTAAAACCCGAGATCTGGTTATCGGTTGAGCTGGTAGATGACCCAATATGTAATTCGGTTTGATTTATTATTATATTTAGAGTATTGTAATATATATTCATGAATGTTCAAATGAATAGTGAATATATTATGAAAGTGATATTCCAATTTAAATACAATTTTAGTCCAACTAAAATTTCATCTTGTTAATGGATCAATATTTGAGAGGATGCATACTAAAAATGAAATAGATTTGAGCATCGATAATGTGTATACGTCTATTACAAATTAATGATTTACGTTTGCAAAAATTGTTTATTTATTTAGTTAGTTTACTTTTGTTATTCACATGTTATTAGATACTTTTTGATGTTTTGTCTATGACTTATTTTAAATTTAAAAGTTAATTTCATTATTCGCATTAGAAATGTAAATATTTATTATTTTATTTTGATATATATTTTTATTATATTTAATTCTTAATTTTTATAATTTATATATATATAATTATATTTTTAAATAATTATAATATTAACCCTTACTCTCTGGCATCGATTCATGTTAATGTAATGATATGATATATTTGTGTTAATATATTTGTTCAATTAGTTTATATTTGATATATATGTTACATGTCTCTTTGAGTAACCCGTAAAAAATATATTCATAAACCTATCAACAGTAACATGTTTCATCGTATAATTACTATTAATATTTATATATAAATATATATATATATATATATATATATATATATATATATATATATATATATATATATATATATATATATATATATATATATATATATTTAATACTCTGACTATAAAAATTATATTTTTATGTATTTGGTAAAGGTTTTGAACAATTTGTTTTTTTTTTTGCATTTGGATTAATATATAGTTGTATATATACAAATGAATATATATATATATATATAAGTATTTATTACATTAATGACTAAAATATAATTGATTAGTTATTTAAATTTCGAATTAATATAAATTAAATTCATTAGTTTAAAAAATAACAGATTATTTAGTTAGTTCCTTAATTTTAGGTATGATGTATATTTAATAATCAAATTAGATATGAATAGAAATAATAGGAAATATAATTAAATATAATGGTCCAATCTAGACTATTTGTAAGTAGATAAAAATTACTTCTGTTTTAATAGTATTGATTAAATTATGTAAGAAATCACTTAAAATTAGGCAAATATTATTTTGTACTTCAGTTTTAATAGAATAGATTTTTAGGAATTGTTTAACGACATTTCTAAACATATAAGTTATTTGAATATTTTAGATTCGTACAAACCTATCCGGACCAAGAGGGATTCGAATACGAACCCCATCAGAAAATTTATAATATTCGAACAAAGTTTACTTTTAAACCCAAAAATCCGATACAAAAATACAATCCGTATACGAATGGGTCGGTTGAATTCTTGTCATGAATGAATCAATTTCATTCAAACTTATGAAATTAGTTTGGTTAAAACATAAAAGAAATGTTGTTAAATTATTATGGTAAATATAAATGATGAAGTAATTAGGAAGAGCAGAAAATAGAATGTAAATATGCAATAAAAGCATTTAAATAGGTAAATTCTATTTTGTATTCCGTAATAAATGAATATGAATTAATTACTTTTAAAAGTAATGAAAATATGTAAGAAATGACTTAAAATTAGGTAAATATTATTTTGTACTTCAGTTCTAATGAAATAGATTTCTAACAATTCGAATCACCATCATAACTCGGTTTACACCAAACCAAGCTTAAACCGTTTTTGCTGTAAATGATAATATAGCATCACTAAAATCTGACTGACCTGAAACATATTGATTCTGGTTAAAACTTTACAGGTTGAATACCTAAGAATCATTTGACGGTTCTGAATATAAAATTTCCATAGCTTGGCACAGTCTTGTTTATAATCCGAAAGGCTTTTACAAGATATATCACAACATGATATCAATAATTTTTTTTCATGGACAGATACAGTGAATGCAATCGAAATCTTTTTTGTCCAGGTCAATCTGAGTTTTTCTGACCATCACCGTTTCTTCACTCCCTGTGTCTTGCCTTGGAGATTGTTTTGATCAATCCTTTGGTGATTTTCCAGAACCAAAGAAGATTCATCACAGACAGGACCGGTGCTACCGTAAGAAGGCTGTAAAATCCTAGTGGAAACACTTGTTTCACCTGCACAGAAAAAAAAAAGTTTTTAGATTCTCTTCTCTAGAAAATGTATGTTTGTTTTACTCACGGTCAGCATTGAAACTACCTGATGGAAATGGAAGTACATGTGAACAAAATAGTAGATAAACAAAAGGATCCTCGCGACCTGAAAGAGAAACAGATACATTCTTTTCCTCAGATACTAGAAAAGAGAGATTTATTTTGGTCTATCAAAAATTACCAGCCAACCCAAGAACAAGGAAATTCCGTTGAGTGTGTAAGCCTTAGAGCATTTTTGACCACTAGTATCCAAGTACCTATATCATTAACACGCTCGAAGTTAGAGGCCACATGTCATTTAAACCAGCAACGGGACTTTCTATAAATCCGGAAAACTCACCAGCGTAGATTGACAAAAGGGGTTGTGGCCTCTGACAAGAGAACTATGAATATGTAGAACTGTGCTTGTCCACTTGTGACAGAGAGAATGATGGAGAACATTGATAAGCAGTGATGAAAAACCTTGAATACGTAACCAGAGCAAAACAAACATTAATTAGCTTATACAAATCCATTCAGTCATTATTTAAAGGAAACCTCAATTAAATGCTAATTCTTTAACGAATATGGAAAATATTATAGGATGCTTTGATACTTACATACTCAATACCACCAAGAGTAGGAAAATGCCAAAAGATCATCGTTAAGTCTGCTATAAAATAGCCTAATGAGATCTGTTAAGAGATTAACGTTACTATATCATCAGTAACAAATGCAAAGAGAAAAAAGGACAGAAGAAGGAGATGATCTTATTGCGTAAGAAACTCACCCCCATTACAGCCTCCGATAAACTTGTTGTACTATTGACGACTGAATCGCCATGAACATTCTCATCAAACTGATCTGATATCACCAAGAGGTAGATTGAAGCCACAGAAACAAAAACAGCATGGAACGTTGAGAATCCCCTGTGAAGGAAAAAAAAAACATCTCTTAACTCAATTACGTATCTCAAACCCAAAAAGAAGATCAAACAGTGTTAAAGAGGTAAGGTAATCAAAACCTGTTGTTCCATTCCATTCTAACTTTGCTGTCAAGTTTTGGATAAGCATTGAAGCGCAAAGGACTTATGTAAGCAGCAAAGTCATAAACCTTCAAAAAAAAACCCAACCAGAATGATTTCAAGTATTCTTACAAGCATCGTTGACCTTAAGGGCGAAAAAGGAATAGCTTAGTGAGTTGAATTCTTTTCATTTAGCTCATATTGAAAAAAGGAAGCACTAGTTAGTTGTATACAAACTTTTTTGATGAATAAATTTAGCATTCATTCAAAAAAAAAAAGGCAAAAAAGACTTACGAGTTTGCACATGAGAATGCCTGAACAGATAGATGCAAGCAAGACGAGTTGTTTTGAAGAGACCGAAGCAGCATCATCATCACCGGTAAATGCGAAGTTGGTTGTCATGAACAGTCTTGCTTTGATGTTATTAATGGGTCGTACAAAGCTGATTGAGAAAAAGAAAACGAAACCTAGAATCAAGTACTTTTCGTATGTAAATTTAAGGGGTTATCCAAGAATTGGGTCATGGACTAAACTTGAGGAATCATTCAAGAAAATGAAAGAAGAAGGTATGTACCGGAGGAAACCCTTTCTCTCTGGTTCGATTCCGCTTAATTACAATCCTCGGATGTCGATTTGTTTGTCAAAGTTTCGAACTGTTCCTGATTAAATGCTCTGCAACCAAAAGGTTCGACACTTTTAATGTATTTTCATGTGACGGGAAGTTGAAACTTTTCTTATAAAGAAGCATTTATTGTTTACCCAAACAAATGGATCGGTATCGGTTGGTTGAATTAAACACAAGTAAAAAGTTTCTTTTAAAAGTTTTTTTTCACATTTTCATCATCATAAAATCAAGAACTATCTGTACAAATGGTAATATTATGTTGTTGACTGACCAACTGATTTCAAAAGGTTCCCACTCTCTTTCTCTCCAAATAGGTTGTTGTGTTTGAATGAGAGTATTGCGAGCGCTTGTTTATGTGAGATAAGAGTGAACACATGTAGATACAAAAGTTGTTTATTGAAGTTATTAGAGAAATAGCCTTAGATAAACCTATATGACTTTTTCTCCCAATTTTAGACTCCAAGGCCCAAAGTCTCAAAAATATTTTATTTAATATGGTCATTTACCATTTTACCCTTTTCTTTCTTTAATTACATTTTTTTCTGAAAATAATTTTGTTTCAATATTAAAATTTATCTGGATTATCCGATATTAAATCCCAAAACTGAAAAGATCTGACTTTTACCTGAATTATCCAAAATTAACCAAACCAGAACTGAATTAGAACTAAAAGCTTATTGGATATTAGTTGGTTCTTACGATTGGTACCCGAACTAAACCAAAGATCAAAATAACCAAACCAAAACTAAAGAAAGTTTCATAAATAATTGAATGGTTCATATATTTCTAGAACCTAAAAAACAAAAGATAGAGAAAAACAAAATGGAACTGAACCGAAAATTGAACATTCTTGCATAGTTTCAACTGCTTGAGACCAATTCAGCACATATCTAAAAAAAAAACTATACTTAATGATAAATAGTATATATAGTAGAATTGTTTTTTAAATAAACAATAAATTAATAAAATAAATAAACGAGTAAGTATATACAAACAGAACTTATGTTTAACCGAATATAATATATCCCGCGCTTTGCGCGGGAATACCACTAGTATAGAATATGATTAACTCATGAAAAAACCCAAACACATCATGAGTCAGGCGAAATGTCATTTTAATACCCTTACTAATCACAGGTTACGGTGTAGAGAGATATTTGAGCAAATGAATAGGACAGTTGTGCCAAATTCGTATCACTTATATACTCTTAACATTTCATAAATAAAACTAAACATATATAAATTACTTAAAGTTAAACTTCGATCAAAAATGTTTGATTCTAAACCTAATAGTCATGAGACATGATTTTAGAAAATAAGTACAAAACAGGATTTTAGTAAAGCAAAGATAAATAAATAAACACAAAGGAGAGTGGAGCCAAGAGAATTGGCACACTATTTATTGTTACTGTTGTTAGAAGGTTGACCAGTCCAATAAGTTTTAACAGCAACAAGAATCTTCTCAGGATTGTATGGACCTTTCTCATGATCCACAATTTGAGTATTCCACTTCATTCTCTTCGCTATTTTCTCTACTTTCGTCAACATCTCCACATTATCTCTCAACACAACCGTTCCTTCTGGTCTCAATATTCTATCCATCTCCAACAATATCAGCGTCAAATCACATCTTACAACACAAAACAATCAACCATTAATTTCGTTCATCATTGTTAGGGAATACCACATTAAGTATAGAATATATAAAGGACACGAAGTTGACTTACCTGTTATCATATAAAGTGAACAATCCTCCTGCATGAATCATATCATAAGTTCTTGGATAAGTAGAGAATCCTTCACACCAGTCTTGATACGTCCCAATCAATCCACGCTCGTAGATCACGCCTAAAGTCTGTTTCTCTGCATGGACTGGAACAACATTCATGACCCAAGATGGGTATTTAAGCATCGACGCAGCGAAACCACCGAGGTAAGCATTCATGTCCATTATGTTCCTGAATCTTCCACGTGAAAGCTCTGGGACTATCTTCTTGTAATGAGCTATCCTCTCTTTCCAAACCTCGTTGTCTTCTCTAAACATCTCGGTGTTGATGTCTTGTATGGTACCTCTGATGATCCTAGGAGGTACCGCGAATGCTCGGTCTGGCCAATCCTCGAGCGCACCACCTGCTGATTCCTCTGGATTGTTTGTGTTTGGTAACGGTGTTACGCAAGGTTCCAAGTCTTTGTACCTAAAACCGAGAGTTTTCAAGTATTGATTCTTACACAAATCTTAGACATGAGATGAGATGGGAGTTACCAAGCAGAATCGGCGTTGTCCGAGCTGCTGCATATTGGAGGTGATTTGTTGTTTTGTTTGAGCTTTTTACACTCAATGTGATTGATAGGCTTTTGCCAAATGGACAAGTCACCTTTTTCAATCACTTTCTTCCAGCAAAGACTCTTTGCTACATCTTCTATTGAATCTTGTTCTTGTTTTAAATCCTCCTCTGTTCTCTCCCAACCTCTCCAGTACTGTTTCCAGTTTATCGGTGGCCCCGAGAGGATCCAGTAACCGCCCGGTCTTAGAACTCGGTCCACCTCCATCAGGTACAAACCATCTGCAAAAGAGCTTAGTGTTAGTGTTCTTCCTCATCCTACCAAGAGAATAAAATAAGAACGTTTCATTACCATTTTTAAACCAAGGGATCAAACAACGAGAACAATGAGCAAGGTCAAAAGCTCTAGCAGGGTAAGGAAGCCTTCTTGATCCCATGATTCCAATTATGGCAGGAACTCCACGTTCTAAAGCAAACTGAACTTGAGCTTCATGAGTGTCTCTTGGAGCAAAAGACACAGCCATAATGTCTCTCTTCAAGAGATAAGCACCAAAACTAGCAACCTAATAAAAAAAAAACAATCAATGAATGAAATATTTACAAAGACAAAAGGAGAAGAGTTTGAAAAACTGACACCACATCCAGTGTCAATAGCTGTTCGGATTCCACCATTAGTAAGAGGAATGAGCCTAGCAATGTCATCGATATAAGCATCGGCTCCACGGGGAAACATAGTTCCACCACCAGGGAATCTAAACCGGTCACCTTCTACTTGAATCCAGTTTTGGACTGCTTTCTCAACACTGAGCTCTTTATGAGGGATGTTGCCATACCAAGCATAGTCTCTGCTTTGGGGCCATTTGAATGGAATCTTGTAGTTTGGTGGAGGAGGAATCAAACAGTAGAGAAGCTCATCTTTTGAAGGACAATGCCTTTCTCTATATTTCATCATGTTCCTATCGAATTTCCTTCCTCTTTGTCTATCTTCGCAAGGAGTGTATTCACTGAGGGATAAGTCACATGGTTCAAAGTACTTGATGGTTTGGTTTGTTTCCTTGAACTCATCCTGATTATGACTTTTGAAATCTAATGACTCAGAAGATGAGGAGGAGGTTGAAGAAGAAGGATTTGATTTAGTTTCGCATCCCATTTTGGAGTAAGATGCAGGGACATTGTTGTTTTGCCATGCGCCTAAAACGTAAAACAAAATACAGAGTCCGCTTACACCAAGAACCAAAGTTAGTTTCTTTCTTCTCGCTTCTGTTTGCTGATGTTGACCTGTGTTCTCTTTAGCCATTCTTGAGTGCAAAGACTGAAACTTTATCAAGGGAAAAAGGAGTCGGACAGAAACAGAACAGAGAAGAAAAGGCAAAATCAAAATCAAAATCTTCTGTAGATGTTATTTATTGAAGTAACAAATAGTGTGATTAATGAATATGAGAAGGCCAAGTTAAATTTTGTAAAATAATGTCAAATGTGAATCAACACCATCATAGAACGTAGAAATCTGATAAGATTATTGAACAATATGAGAAAAAACAAAACAAAAAGAAGGTAAAAAAAGGAGAGACTGACTCTATTCTTTACCAAAACAAGAACCAAGATCAGTTAATTAGAGACAAAATAAGACGTTGACCAAGAACAGCCTCATGTTCCTCCATTGTCTCCTTTAATATCGTTTTACCATATACACACAAACATTTGCTTCTTGAACCAAATGAAACCTTAAAAATGCATATGCATATGCATATACGTGTGCAATATCAATCTGAAACAAATCATGAGTTTGTTCCACCTGTGATTGAATGAATAATAAGTGGGTACATTTTGATTTCCACTAGTGCAATGCTGATTAACGATTTTGATTCCCTTGAGAAGCTAGGTTTCATCAAGGATTGTGTTCACACGCATATTACAGACATGTATATATATAAATGGAAGCATCCACAAGTATAAAGTGTAGTGTTTACCTTGAAGGCAAGGGAAATTATTAAAGACTTTGGAGTAATCTATGGATTCAAAGCATCAAAACATATTTATGCTGCAAGTTTCTTGGTTCTCTTTTTTAGGGTTTCTGAGAGTGTAGGGTACTTGCAAGGCTCTCTAATTCTACTTGGACCGAGAAAACTCTACAAATGCTCTAATCTTTTAAAGCAACTCTCTTCCTCAATTTTGCTGAGAGACGTGTAAAGAAATCTTGTTGGAGAAAATATAGCAAGATTATGCTAACGGCAAATATTCTAGAAATTGGTTTCTTGTTATATAATTTCCAAGGTCTTAAGTTTTTTTTTCTATCAATTAGTATGTGAGAATATGGTTTTAATATTCTCACTCGCCACAATTTGATAACCAGAAACAAACCTGAAGACTATATTAAGCACTCAATAGCCTATAACCCATGTTCGGAATCGCGCTAGGCGTGAGTCGGACGATGGGCATACGCCTAGCGAATTGATAGAAAATCAGAGACTGATCGGAGATTAATCGGGAATTAATTTTACACCTTTATACGTATAAATATTAGTGAATGATAGATACTACAAGAAAACACGGTGGGACAGATGGTAACTACTATCCCTTATTTACCAAAGAACCCGAGTTCGACTTCGAGTCCTCGTCCCTACATTTTCCTTTTTTTACGCTTTTTCTATTAATGAGGGTTAAAATGGTCAATTCGGTTTCGTCTCCCTCCATCTAAACCTGCAATTTTCTGATTGTAAAAATGGCGGCTTCTATAATTTTCTCAGATCTTTCAATATTTTCCATCATTTTTCACTTAATCTAGTTAAAACTTAATAGATCTAAGTTCTAACAAATATAAACCTATTTCCAGGCGCCTAGACCGCGTTTTCGAACACGACCTATAACTATAACCATTTCCAGGAATATGTAAAATAAGCAGATGGTTTTAAAAACTTTTGCAAGAACATAGTAAATAAAAACCCAAACATAAAGAACAATGAGTTTGCATATAATTGATGGTCCAAAAGAAACGAAACTACAAATCCATAAGAGATGTAACCAAAACGCTACAACTAAATCGCTCTTCCACCATATGAATATAATAGATAGCTTCATTCTTCAACAGCGATCTTGCCCTTCTCGCTCACATAGATACCATCAAGAAACTTCCTAATATCCTTCTTCTTCACATGGCATTTCTGCTCAAAACCAAAACAATCATCAAAAAACAGAACCTTTACAACACGAAACATAACTAAACACATCACAGACAAGACTCAACACCATTACATTTTATGTTCCTTACTCTCTACAACATATTTAAACAAACCCAAATCAAAAAGAAGGTACCTGATTAATCAGAGCGCAGGAACGTGAGACAAGCTCGATATCATTACCCTCAAGAGTAATCTCATCCTTGACTTTCTCAGACCGAACAATGGTAACACCATCCAACATATCAACCTTCCTGACCTTCTTCTCGCCAAGGAAGTTACGGATCTCGATGGACTTGTTGTTACCGGAGATTGAAGCGTTGATAGGGAAATGAGCATACACGAAGCGCATCTTGTAAAGGAAACCTTGAGTGACACCAGCGATGAGGTTGCTAACGTGGCTTAGAGCGGTTCGGATCGAAGCACTGGCTTTGCGAGAGCCGAACCACGAGTCGATCTTGAGCTGTCGCTTGCCGGTGACGGCGTCTTTGATGAGCTGGAAATCGAGGTTGAGATGCTTGAAGTCGCGAGTCAGCTTCCCGCGTGGGCCTTCGACTTCGATCACCTTAGCGTGGACCTTGATGGTGACGCCTTCGGGGATGTCCATCGTCTCGGATGACAAGATCGTCTTCATCTTTCGTCTCTTGAGTGTGAAATGCGACGGCGGTACTTCTCTGTAATACAATTTTGGATCAAAACCCTAAAGATGGCTCTTCAAATATATGTATGTCCCCCGTGTTTTGTCACACATTAAAGGGCTTAAAGGTGCCTAAATGGGCTTTCGATAAAGGAAAACCCATCAGATGAAATAAAGTTCATAAAGTCATTTAAAGCCCTTCAGATTTTTTTGGACATGGTTGATTCCCTTTTATTTAGCAATCGATTATTCTTTCTCATTTGTAGATTTTGGGCTGAACACCACAAATACCCGCTAATATTCGTTTTTTTTTTATTCTGGCTTGCTTTGTTCAAATACAAGTATTCGATATGTATTAGACCCCTGGTCCATCACTTTCAAACTGAATCGTCTAAAATGACTTTTTAGAAATCTCTCTAGCCTTTTCGCTTCAGAATAAGCGTCACGTGAGTTATAACTAGCATTTATGTCGTATATTGTTTAAAGCCGATAATGTTTCCAGTGTTGCGACATTCTCTTTGTTGAGTTTAAATTAAATGTCCTGAAAATTTTGTCTTGCATGCGATCATTAATCTTGTCTATACACCGTAGTTATAAAAAAAAAAATTCAGATGGGAAGCTTGTAAGACTGTGGCGTGGTGTATGGAACAAGGAAAATAATGGCGCCGGGAATTTCCACCTTGATCCTACATACTTTGGCTTTGGAGAGATAACCAGAGACAAGGAGACGTTCGAGCCTTTGATGAGCATAGTAAGGATGAGGTACGTGTTGGGAGAACGGACTCTGGTTGTTCTATCTTAGCAGGTTCCGGCATGGATCCTTGGCCCACTTGGAACATGATCTCTACCGATAAGCATAACATGACATACCTGTCATGATGAGTGTAAGACAGTGGTTCACTGAGCTCGTCCTTGTTAACACCATCGGAGCTCATAACGTTGATAGGTACCATTTCAACTGGAGAGACAACTTCGTGGTGGGAAGGAGCGGTTTTTTGTTGACAGAAGTCAAGATGAGTATGCTATGAGAGAATATGAAATTAATCATACATTCTTGGCTTGTGTTGACATATTTACTATTATTAGTCTCTACTATTTTACATGTTTTTACGTTATTAACAAAAGATTTGGAACATTTTGCAGGGTTTGTTGTTGGAAGAAGGATGAGATGTAGCAAAACCGTCCTGAAGAAATCTTTAATGAACAAGAGATGATGGTGCTGCATGGGGTTGATCTTGAATTGGACTTGGCCAACTCACTACAACATCAAGCTGCAAAATGATGTGAAGCTATTGCTCGGGAAATAATTTAGGTCAAAGATGACAATGATAACATGACTGATGCGCAAGTGGTTATGGAGTGATGTGATCATGGATAGGTATCTTGAACCAGTTCAGGAGGAGGTTGACAAGAAAGTTGTCTTAACCATTCCGAAGATCAACTGTAAGGAAGAAGAAGGCATTGGACGAGACAAAAATCAGTATTCAATAACCATTGTGGATAAGAACCAGCTGATCAACAATTAGGAAATCCATTTGTGAGTGCTCTTTTTTCCTATCTTGGTTTTGTACCATTGGTTTTCCAAGATAGGTTATTAACGAGGCTACATAACTTTACCTGATCTCCTGGCCTTCTCGGCCGCCAAGGGAATAGAAAATCTAGAACGCTTCGACATTAATATACTGTTTCCTGACCAAGAAACCAGAGGATGAGAGGGGAAATAATCGATCTACGCACCTAACGACGAAGAGGATTCGATCTACTCAATTCCAGAAAAAGTGAAGAAATAATACCTGAAGATGGGGTGCGGATGCCAAGATGTGCAGCTTAGAAATAAGAAGAAAAAAGGGAAATTTAAAAGAGAAATCGTTTTTGCCTTCTCGGAGAAACCGATGGCTTCGATCCCAAATTTGAGAAATGGGGGGGGGATTTTGAAATTCAAAACGAATTCATTTCTCAAAAATCAGATCGGATCCGATTCACCTACAAATAAGAAAAGGGAATCTGAGATACCAAGGCCGATTCGATCAACGAAATTCTCTAAAACTCAAGGAATCAGAGTCATGCACCGGGTCCAAGCACCATGCCGACAAGCGTACAAATAATGATGCTCACTGAAGGATCAAACATCCTGCCTAAGGCCAGGAGTTCTGCATATAAGTCTTGCCATCCACTGAAATGCAAAACCAGGGTCTCGAACCTTGCTAGATCACTTTCAGACAGGTCCAGAACCTGGGAACACCTACTAGACTCCAGTCTACCTCAGGGAAATCAACTCTACTCCAGGTTCAAACACGGTTCGGGCCTAAGTGGAAAAAAAAAAGAATCACTGGAGCGATGTCCTGCCAAGGGTGCCTGCTGAGATAGAGAAACTCCGATTGACTCAAGTGTACATGTTATTCCCCGACAACTATGACGAAATCGAGAAATAAGGAGAAAACTGTAGGGAAAAAATACTCATGTATAAAAATCCTCCAGGCCTCGGGCAGAACACCGACCTCCATGTTCCTGCTGAGAGGAACCCTGGTTTCGACCCCTGCTACCATCCCTGCCTCCGGGTAAAATGGAAGTTTTCTAATTAAAGGGATTCTTCCTTATTTATGAATATGAAAGTGTTTAACCTACCTAACCGACGTCTATGTGACTACATAAGGGGACCTCATACCCTAGAATAAGGGATCGACATTCAGAGACTAATTATAGCTAGACGGCTAGAACTAGGGTTTATACACCAAAACGTTGTAGTTCTTGCTCATTCAATCAATAAAACATCTCTTTACTCTCTATTCTTGCTCATCTTCCTGCTTCTGGAGTACTCACAAAGATCCTACACAAATATACCCTAACACTTCCAGGCTCATAAAATTGTAGTTGTAACGTCGTTCCCTATAAAAACAGTCCTCCACAAACCCGAAGTGTCAGGACGTCTGGCCAAATGGGCAATGGAACTGGGAGAATATGATTTAGTGTTTAGGCCAGCTACGGCTATCAAATCACAGGTCCTAGCAGACTTCGTAGTGGAATTTTCTCCCACTATGCTTCCAGCCCTAGAACAGGAGATCAACCTCCGAAATGAGGGAGGAAAGACTGGAGAATGGATTCTACATGTAGACGGATACAATAATATCAGAGGAGCAGGAGTTTTAATAGTACTCACCTCCACTGCATGGAATACAACCTCGAGGGCCGGAAGATGCAATTTCAAGGCAACCAACAACGAAAGCGAATATGAGTCTTGTCTAACGCTCGCCAAACAAATGGGGGGCCGAGAACATCCAGGTCTTCAGCGACTCACAACTAATAATCAGCCAGGTGCAGGGAGAATATCAGGCCAAGGATGCTAGTATGATCAAATACATGTCGATCGCCAAGTGCCTAGTCAAAAGTTTTCAAAGCTGTAAGCTTACACATATCCCCAGTGAGCAGAATTCCCAGGCCGACCATGTGGCTAATCTAGGGTCTGCCCTCGAAACTAAAAGCCAGATGAGTATTCCCATGCTGGTGCTTTAGTGTCCAGCAACGGAGAAAGAAGTGGAGCCTGAGGAAATTTTGGCCATCACAGAAGGAGTAACTTGGATGACCCAAATAGTCAAATACCTGGAAACAGATATCCTCCTTGAGGATCACAATGAAAAGAGAAGGATCAAGAAGCACACAGCAAGATATATTGTATTTCCCAGGAGAAATTGTTCAGAAGATCCTTCTCCGGCCGTTACCTGCGATGCATCACACCGGGAGAGGCCGCCATAATACTCGAAGAATTGCATGAGGGAGAGTGCGGTTCTCATTCGAGCGGCCGAAGCCTGGTATTAAGAGCCAGAAGAGTGGCTACTATTGGCCCACCATGGCGGAAGACGCAACAAACATGCCAGATATCGTGCCAAAGGCATGCTCCGGTTTCCAAGCTTCCCCCAGAATACCTCAACTCTGTGAGCTCTCCCTGGCCTTTCAGGAAATGGGGGCATGGATATAGTAGAAAAATTCCCAATAGCTCCGGGGCAAAAAGTCATCCTCCTGATAGTTACCGACTACTTCTCCAAATGGGTGGAAGCCGAAGCATTGAGCAAGATAACTGATCTCCACATCCAAAAATTCATGTGGACTAACGTGATCACCCGCTTTGGGGTCCCGCAAGAGATCATTACCGATAATGGACCCCAGTTACGAGCCATAACTTCAAAGATATTTGAAAGAACTAGGGCATAAAGCTTACCTTCGCCACACCAAGATATCCTCAGTCCAATGAACAAGCGGAATCTACCAGCAAGACGGTGGTAAACATGATAAACAAATGCCTGGAAGATGCTCATGGGAGATGGGTAGAAGAATTACACAGAGTTATGTGGGCTTATAGTACCACGTCCAAAATGGCCACATAGGAAACTCCCTACTCATTGGTCTACGGCACAGAGGCTATTATACCAACGGAGGTGCATGTAAATGACCTTATCAGAACCTCTCTCTCAGGAAGAAAATGATGAGCTAATGGCCCTGAGCCTCAACCTTCTCGATGAAAAGAGAGAGATAACAAGGCTAAGAAACTGGTCCTACCATCAAGACATCGCCAAAAGCTACAACAAAAGAGTCACAACCAGGACTTTCCAGCAAGGAGACCGGGTTCTTCGACGAGTCTTCGAAAATAAGAAAGACAAACCAGCAGGGAAGCTTGCACCCAAATGGGAGGGTCCCTATAAGTTAATCGAGGTACGAGGAGCATAAGCCTATAGGCTGCAAGACATCAATGGCAAGATTCAACCAAACTGTTGGAATGCCTTGCACTTCAAAACCTATCATTTTTAAATACAATCTTTGGATCACACTTTACATTGCTATACTACCTATTATTTAAGCATTATGGTTTCCTACTCCTATTTTACACAAAACGTCTCCGGACTGAGCCTATATAATAAAAATTAGTTATGACTAAGGGAGTAGCAGGAATACCAATATACTTAAAGGGGCATACGAGCTGGATCAGGTCTCAAGAGACTTCCGATCTTGGCCAACCCTTTTGCCTAAGTGGTATGTCCACAGTAACGATAATGGTTATACGAGAAATAAAGTAGATTTGATCCATAAAGATAAAGAATTGAATGACTTAATGAGTAAATATGTAAGAATCTAGCTTTAGGAAAAATGTCGACAAAGTGAATTAGAATTTTAGAGGAAAATGAAGGTGGGGGGGGGGGGGGGGGAAGAGGAAAAATTGTTTTCATAGCTTTTGACCCGGAAAAAAGAACATAGACATAAGTAAAATGTTTTTGCTTGGTGAGTCTTGATTATGTCTCCTATGCTCTTCTCCTTGTTTTAATACTTTTAAGTTGTGATTAGCGTTTTCATTTACTTTGCCAAATTTGATTTTTTTTAATGGTATTTATTTTAGTCGACGTTTCTGATCAGAACGTTTTCTTAGTTACTATTTTCAAATGATTTTATGTTCATTTAAGAATTGAGATTGACCATATAGGCTTGTATGTGTTATTCAATACAAGCCTTACACTTCATTTATGTTGTTCATTTTGTTTTCTTCATTTGGTTTAGCGTTACTGACCTTAAATCTTGTGTCAGAGTTTACATAGTGTTTTAAAAATCGCTTTAGACAGTATCTAGGTGCTAGGTCCTCCAAAACTGTGGTGATTATCTTGTAAGGTCCTCCCAAACTGTGGTGATTATCTTGTAAACCATCTAAAATCTAAACAAAATGTTTACAGTATTTTTCTCTCTCCTCGAAATCTTTCTCCATCCTCTATCCTCAGAATTCCTCCCTCTTTGACGTCTCCACCAGCTCCGGCAACCGGTGGTGGCACGCGTGGTTGCCGGGAGCCCTCTCAAATCCTCTTCCTCTTTGTATTTTCTCTGTTTCTCTCATATTCCTCTTCTATGTCGTCTTGCCCGGTGTTCTGGTTTGGTCCTCCGGCGTGGTTCATTCTGTCTGCGGTTGGTAGATCCTGGTCTGGTGTGTCGGCGCGGCGGGGTGTGATGTGGGTGGGATGTGAGTGAACGGAGTCGGTTTTAAGGGTTCGGCAGCGGCGATTGGATGAGGTTTTCATTTTCTCTCGATCTGGTCCTCTGCCGGCGGTGGGAGCGCGTTAACGTGGTTGTAAGGCTCCTTCTTTTCAGATCCAGTGGTCTTGCCTTCAAGCTATCGTTTTGGAGTGGAGTGGAAGTGGTAGTGATGTGATCATGGGCTGATATATGAAGCTATGGACATGAAAGACATTCAGAAATTGACCCATGATACTAGGTTGCATGTCCAGCCCATTTTTATCAAGTTACAAGCTAAAAAAGATTCATAAACAAGTGGTTTATTTGCTGCCCAAGAGGAGTTACGAAAATTTGGTGTTTCATTGCATGGAAGGCTTCTCTCGCTTGCATGTAAAGAATGCTTGTTTCAAGAACATTATCTCTCCTCCATACACTGAATTTAGCATTTCCCATGTAATAACTATTTAACTTTCTCACCAAGTTTAGTATCCTATAAATAAGTTGTAATCTTCATGAAATAAAATAAGAGTTGAGTTTATATTTTTGGAAACATTGAGAGTGATTCTCAAACCTGTTTTTGATCATGGTGTGTCATATCCATTGGTCAAAACTTGTATGATTGTTGGTGTTTAATATCCTTCAATCTAACTCAATCAAACTTGGTGCGTAATATCCAAGGGAGATTGTTAAAGGGTAAATCAGAAGCCATCCGCAACTTCTATGTGACCTTTCGACCCACGTCCCTTGATCGTTTGTTGCTTTCGGGCTCATTCGGTGCAAGACTTATCCCTTACCAATTTCAGAGTGTATTCCTTGGGAGGTTTCTCAGCAAGTTTAGTGTATTCCTTCAGTCTAACTTGGTATAATCTAGTGTATCATATCTAGAGGAAGCCATTATAGGGTAGTATCAAGAGACTTTCCACCCCTCTTGTGTCACCTTTCGATCCACATCCCTTGATCGTTTGTTTCTTTCTAGCTCATTCGGTGCAAGGCTTATCCTTTACCAATTTCAGAGTGTATTCCTTGGGAGGTTTTTATCAGGTACGGTGTCGTCGGAGTTCTGTATTTGCTTGGGGTCCAGTGAGGCGCCTCCTTCTCCATCCGGCCAAGTCAAGTTGTACTTTGGGGCTCTTTCTTAAGGCGTGTCTGTTGTGGTTTAGGTTTCTGTGTGGTTGCCGGTCTGCGGTGGTTGTCGTGTGCGGTCGTCGGATTGTTTCTGGGCTGGGTCGTCTATGACCTGCGCCTCGAACTCCCCGGTAGTCACTACTGCTTTGTCTTCACGTTTCTCACCGCTCTTGTGCTGTTACATCGCATCTGCTCAGTGTGATGCGTCCTCCTTTCCATTTCTTTGGGGTTCTCAACGGTCTCCTCCATTGCTGTCTCTCCGACGAGGCTTTATAGAGCTCCCATCGGTTCTCGGTGTGAGCGCGAGGTAAGGCTTCAGACCTCCGTTTGAGTCTCAAAGCTCTATTTCCTTGAAGGAGATTCGTGTGCTGATTGGTCATCCCAGCTCCATTGTCAGGTCGCTTGATCACCAATGGAGGGCTGATCTATCTCTATATTGTAGGTTTGAGCGAGCGGCTCAGGTGGCTCTCATTGCTCCATGTCTTCTTGCATCTGCTCACATTATAAATCCGAAGCCGAGCATAATAAGTGTGATTTTGGTGGTCTTGGGACGTCAAGCCAGATTGGCGCTCTAGTGTGCTTGATACAAGTGGAGGTTCTTAGCTCGGGTCTCAGGCTCCTCTACCGGTGGTGGTTGGTGGCTTGTGATTCCTTCAGCCGGTCTTTGAAAAGCTGTGTATGGTTGGTGTTAATCTTTTGGAGTAGCGCTTTGGGCTAGCCAACTTCTACCGAGCGTGGTCTCATAATTTATCAAAGGCTCCGAACCCATTTGGCAATGATGCAGTATCGGCCAGGCTATCCTTCTGCTAGTGTCTTGTGTTTATGTATTAATGTTATGTCTTTTGATCCTCCAATGTTGCTTCTTCTTTCTTCTTGGTGTTTAGGTTTTTAGTCTTTTCTGCTACTAGTATTCTTTATACTGCTCTCAAAAACTTAAAACTTTGGTATATAAAACTTAACATCTACACCAAAAAAAAAAATCTAAACAAATCTAATATTATAATAAAACTAATTATGATTTGTTATTTATAAATTATAGTAATTTATATATTATAATATAGAATCTTATGTAAATAAAATACTATGAATTTTATCATTTTTAGATAATGATATTTAATATAAAATATTATATATTTTTAGTTTATTATTATATTTTTTAAACGCCTAAACTATTTAACTAATAGTAACGTCCGATTAATCGTTTTAGACGGTTTTAGGTGTTAGACGTTGAGTCATCGTCACCTAGCACCTAGCACTTTTCTTTAACTCTGGGAATAGTTTTTTTTTCATTGTATTTAAATTTTTTTTATCAATACTGTATTTTAAGTTCGTTATTATATATGAACGTGTACATATACTTTTCCTCGTCATAAGGCCGATCCCTGCTTATTAAAACAACTTAACAAGATTATTTTATGAAAAGAAGTTAAAAGAACACGAGTTAGCAATAGCGTCGACGTGTGTTCGAGAGATCACGAGATGTAACAATAAAAAGCTGGTTACTTTGCTTTACATAACATCTCCATCTCAATTTCTACATATTCTTTCCGTAATTTAGTTAGTCTCTTGTTTACTCATGTCGAAATGTGTCTCAGCTTCTCCTACCTCCCAAGCATTCATATCTCTAGTTATCTATATATTTACCCTCACGTATATATTGAATCCGATATTCTATGGTATATTCCAGAAACAATAATCAATCGTAGATGTCTACTTTTATAGCAAAGAGTCTCGGGTCCATTGTCTCTATTGTAGCAAGATTTTTCTCTTTCCGACGCCGTCCTAAGTCTAATACAAGACCCACCACACATATCAGCTACTTCAGGATGTCTAAGAAACGCCCACTTTCTTTGCAGGTTATTTTTTCTCTTTGAAATCAAGCCCATTGTTGCCTCTAACGCAATCGCAATAAGAGGCACTGGCTTTTTTTTCCTTTTTAAATTCGTTTCGGCTTCCTTTAGAAAATTTTTACGGTGTTAGAATCAAAATACTTTCCAGAATGATAATGATGAAATAAAAAATATAGATTATAATGATACTTTTGCCATATGGTGGTATATATCGTAAATAAACATATAACAATGGTTGGTTCTGGCTAGAATTGTTGTACTATTTCAGTAATAATTGTAGAACCAATAGGACACATAAAAGGCGAGACCACCGATGAACATTTGAACCACATGCTGACCGTCCCAATACAATGGCCTAGCTTTCTATTTGTCCACGGTGTTTGGTGGAATTTAATTTGTTTAGCTTTCGATGAATTTGTTTTATTTGAGTATATGCAGAACGGATTAGCTTACTTTTGTTAAATGTGCTCCATTAAATGACAATTCCTATGCCCTACTTGGTTTCTATATATTCTGTTAATCCGTTTGACAGAAATTCTAGTTTTCATGTATACATCCAAAGTTTCTCATACGAAACCTAAAGCTTTGTGTTGGTCCTTCGCGTAGACGGTTGATCTCAAGGTCAGGATGTGTTGCACTGGTTGTGTCAGGATCGTTAGGAAGGCAATCTCAAAACTCCGAGGTAACAAAATAAACCCACAAGCATAAAGCCACCCATTAAAAAAAAAAAACATAAAACCACTCCATGATATTTTATATTAATTTATAAAAATATGAACTCTTATATTTTATTGAATTTAGAGAAATATTAATTTGTGTTGTGTTTATTTGGATCAAGAAACTAATCCACAATTAAATTTTATTAATTTATCAGATATTCATTAATTGATGTTACACTGTACATAATCAGTTAATAAGCTCTCTTGTTAAAGACAAGGTTATATTTAATGAAATTGGTTGAAATCACAGGAGTTGATTCAGTAGAGGTGGAGAGAGAGATGGGAAGAGTGAGAGTGGTGGG